>NW_004524628.1:8503870-8511351 GCF_000260255.1 Octodon degus
CAGAGCAGCAAAGGTGAAAGCAGAAGGTGTGGCAGGCATGTTGAGCCCTTCTGCCCTGGCGAAAGTCAGGCAGCCTACGATTTTCATCTTGGGACTGGAAACCAGAGGGGTAGCAATGGAAGGGAGTGAGTCCTGTGGGGACTGGGGTTCGAGAAAAGGAGAAAGAGTGTGGTACAGGCTGCAGGAGGCAAGGGCAGAAGCTGTAAGATGTGGGCACTGAACGCCCAGGGGGGCCAGGAGGCGCTGTCGGGGACACGGAAATGGCACATTCCAGGAAGCTCTGGGACCCCTCTCTGCACTTTCCCCCCGAGGCCTGGTAGCTGTTGCCCTCGGCTGGGCAGCCTGCAGGCAGAGACATTCACAGCACCTCCGATCCTTGTCCAGGGGAGGAGCAAGCCTAGCTTCCAGGAGCGGTTCCTTCTTCCTTGGCCAGAGGGAATGCCTTTGCCACTAAGGTGGAGGTCTCGCTTTTGTTCCCCTTGGACGTCACTGCTCAGTGCTGCGGGTCCACGTGCTTTGTACCATAATAATTAGGAGAAAGCAAATGACCATTGCTTGCTAAGGGAATGTTCAGGATTTCTTAAAACAAACAAACAAACAAACAAACAAACAAACCTCATTCAATGTTTTATACGAGGCTACATGGAATATGTAAATCATAGTGAGGTGTTAGTTGACCCCAAGGAGTTTATGATCCAAAAGAAAAGATGAAAAAATATGCCAAACCTGTCATGTGGAAGTTATAAAATTGGCCTCAAGTGGTCAGACAAAGTGGGAGGGGGCTTTTGCCAGATGCGGGCTGCTCACAGCAGGAGCCTGATAGCAACCAGGCCAGGAGCCTGTGCTCCAGCACTGCCTAAGACATTTTGCACTGTTTGACCTGGGACAGATGGGATTAATTTGGACATTTGACCTTGGACATATTGGATTAATTTTGACTTTTCAGACCCTCTCTCCAGTGTCCTGGTCATGTGGCTCTCTCTCTTTGAAGCTCTAGATGCGCCCAGAGATGTAAATAGCATGGTGAAAAGACCTGCCTAGTATTTGACTCGCTGGTTTTATGGAAGGACACGTCGGTAGAACTTATAGCAGACTGCCCCCTGGGCCTGGTGGAGCCTTCACATCCCCCAGCCCTTAGTTAAACAGGATTACATGAAAAGCCAAACAGCATAAACTTACTTGAGAGGCATACAATACGCTTAAAATTACAGTATGTGTGCACACATACAAGCGTGTTTGCATGCGCCTGCGTGCGCGCGCACACGCGCGCACGCACACACACACATACACACACACTGCTTCTTTGTTTTAAAAAAAAATCCCTTCAGAACTTCGGTCACACAGCGCCTATGGGCAAGGGTGCCACAGAGATGTCATAGCAATGGAGGACGGGCAGAAGACGTCTTCGCGGGTGCCCTTCGGCAGTGTGACTCAGTGACAGGATGATGGGACTATATAAACACATCCATAGGAGCTCTGATAACCTCTGTGGAGTGCAGCTTCCTGCCCAGTGGTAATTCGAGCAATAATATGTGTTGGAAGGCAATAAAATATTTCATATTTTTTCATGTGCCTTCTAGAAAAATAATGTTTTAAGACTAACCTAATAACCTCAAACTCTCCCTGTGATTTTTAGAAATAGTTCCTCTTTTATCAAGGTTTTTTTAGTTTAAAGTCACAGTATTAAAATGTGTGATACCTACACAATACCTGCCACTTGTCTCCCACAGGCAGCCCCAGCAAATCTCCTCTCTAGAAAGCAAAAGCCAGGTAGCTCTGGCACGCCCAGATGGAAGCGGGAAGAGGCAGGACTCTGACAACGCTCTTCTCTCGTCCCCAGGTCCTGTACAACCTGTTCAAGTCCTTCTGCCAGATGAAGACCATCGAGATCATTGACGTGTTCGCTGGCATCGCTAACTTCTTTGTTGTAGGGATTGGTGGGGTGTTGATTGGCATTTTCCTGGGCTTCATAGCGGCCTTCACCACACGCTTCACGCACAACATTCGTGTGATCGAGCCGCTCTTCGTCTTCCTATATAGCTATTTGTCCTACATAACCGCTGAGATGTTTCACCTCTCCGGCATCATGGCGTAAGTACCTCTTAGCTAAAGCCCAAGGCACGTGGGTCCCGAGTTCCTGTGCTCTAGCAATGGGGTCAAAATTGAGGACACAATAGGAGATTAGATTTTCCTATTCTAAGGATAGCTGAAATAGGTTTTTCTTACCTTTTATGGTGAAGAAATAAGAACATCTGTCAAATGTATACAAATATGATTTGGCATGAAGATAAAAACTACCTATAAGTTAGTTACCTCTTGAGTTTCCCAACACACGGGCTGGTGCACTGTTGGGCGGCTCTTGGCCAGACACCAGAATTTGATGGGCCTCCTATTGACCACCAGGGGCTGTCAGTTATTCATTCCACCAAGTCTATGTCACCCGTGCTCCTTGAAGGGTTCGGGGCTTGCTTGTCAGTATCCACAGCTACAGTCTTAGTGGTAGAAATATTTTATCCAATAGATAAGACTATAGATGATAGCTTAAGCTCTCTGAAAGCAGAATCAATCAATAAAAGGTATAATCTTATAATTTTAGAGTCATATTTCTCAGCTGGTGACCTCTGATTAGAAAATAGGACATTGCATACTTACTTTCCCATCAAAGATACAGTTAACATGCCATTCATTGACTAATTACTAGAAATTCTCAAAACGTACCTCAAATGGACTGTAGTGTGGAATTCCCAAAACAAGCCTGTCACAGTGGTCACCCTCAGCATGGGGTCGGTGGGAAATCCTCGGTAATGAAGGATCAGATGCCTTCCTTTTTATTGTGTTTTACTGACAGGTACTTATCTGCAACCCCTGTACCTTAGGCTGTATCCTAGGACTTGCTAAACACGTCATAGTTCTGCTATTGCAGGCAGCTTTCTTCCAGAAGCGTCCCCTCGTGGCCAGATTTGGGTGAGGTTCTGACCAAAGACGTTGGCATCTTGGGTTCTGCCTGACATCAGCTGCTTTAGATCAGAAGCTGATGAGGGCTGTGGTGGAGGAGGCCGGAAGCCCTCCCCGGAAGAGTGGAAGTCGCTGTCAGGAAAGCCGCGGCTTAGTGCCTGCTGGTTTTCCACTTTACAGAGAACCTAAATAAAGCAGGGTACTAATCCAGCGTGACCCAGTGATGGGCCCTTCTGCGTCCCCTGGCCGCTATTCATAGCATCTGTGTGACGTCCAGCCTTCTTGCCTCCGTGCCGCGTGCGATCCGCTGGCTCCAAGGTGTGGGGGCGGCGCTGCGTGTCGTTTCGAAGCAGAGGAAACCGGAAGCGCCAAGCAGGAGCTTCACGCCCTGCTGCGTGCGTGCGTGTGCGAGTCCCGAGAGCGCTCCCAGAGCAGCTGGGCGCGGGGCGTTTTCCAGAAGATACACGGTGTCGGGGGTGGTGAAGAGCTGGGTGTGATAGAATGGGGGCGACCCAGCGATGTCGGCCAGGGCCCCCCGGGTTGAGAGGCCTCCTGTCAGGATAGAGGTCTCGGGTTTACTCGCTCCGTGCTGGGAGTTCAGAAGTAAGAGACACAGCCAGACAGTGGCCATAAACGGCACGGGCGAGGCTCCGCTGCAGTTCGCAGGGAGACGATGGACACAGTCTTTACCTCCAACTGCTGTCCCAGCGCTCATTTTCAGAGTGCTTTTCCTTCTTGCATTTAAACTGATGCTGTCGTTGTCCAGCATGTGCACTAGAGTCGTGACAGGACCTTTCAGGGAGAGGCTACAGGGGCGGGAAGCCAGTTTGCCTTCGGAATAACCTTGCACACCATTGCTGGGGAGAGCAGGTGAAGGGCCAGATTGCGGTGGGAGGCTGCTCCTCCTCAGAGGTAGTTTTCCACGTGGATGACTTACTGTTGTTCTGCTCAGAGGCCCCTCATGCAGTGCCTCTGCACGAGCCGATGGCTGTGTGTGTGACTGTGTGGTAATTACTGCACTTGCCTCGGGACATTGGTCCAAGGAACAGTTTAATGATGCTGTTAAGTATGCACATCTACTAGTTGGTATAAAGTATTAATTTTTTAATATTTAAAAAATATTATTTTAATTGTATTTAGAGCTTAGAAATTCCGATCATACCTCATGCTAATTGCATCCTTTTTCTTGCTATTTAGAAACAAAATTTTAAGGTTAATGGGCGTGAGGGCCCCCTGGGTGCTGCGCTTGCTGAATGTTTTCCCTTGTTGAAGAGACAGGGGCAGCAGCCTGGACAGGAAGGCAAGCGGAGAGGGACTCAGGTCTTGGGAGAACCCTGGGCGGCTGTCAGGATTCGCTGAATTGCTTCAGCGCTGCACACCTGAGCGCCACCTGCTGCCTCCTCCCCCACTTTCTTCCTTCCTCACCCATCTCCCTGCTCTCTCTCACTGCCTTCCAGGCCTATAACTCACTGTCCACAAGCTTTGCCTTGGATGGGCTTTTGGACAGCCTGTCCTGGAACAAGATCACATCATGAACAGGTAGTTAATAAAAAGTCTGATTAAAAATAAACTTCCTTATGTAGAACCAAGACTTGGCATTGAGTTCAAAATGCACCCAGGCTTTGAAGTAGGACAACTACAGGCTGGATCGCAACATCGTGGCTTCTTCAGTGAGAAGCGGGCAGCACCGCACCTCACAGCCTCCCTGCGCTACGGCCCTCCACTGCTGCCTTGAGGCTGTGGCTTTTCATACGTCCCCCCAGCTAGGTCCATCTCTTCTCCTCTGTCTTATGAAGTCCTTGGAAGGGTGACTCCTTTCAAACCTGATTGTGGTGGGGAATTATTTCTGTTCATGTTTTAGTGTGTGTTCAGAAGAATTTTAATTTCAAACAGTTAAAAGATGAAATTTCCTGTGTTTAAGTATTATTTTCTGCTCACGTGTCATGTAGACCCTGAGGAGCTACCAAGACCACTAGGACAGGCAGGATTGAAGCAGACAGGAGTATCTTTATTTCAGGCTGGGTGAAGCCTGGTCAAAGGTGAGAAGGCCATTGACCACAAACTAAGGAAGAGAAGCAGCTCTCTCGGCTAGCTGAGGTAAGGGAGGGGGCGTCCCACTGAGCGACATGAAAGGTTTTACGTTTCTCACAGTCATGGGTGGGTCCGGTACCTCCTTGCGGGGAGGGAAGTACATGGCAGTAGTGACATTCTGCTGATTTACAGCGTGTCATTGTGTAGATTTACAGGGTTTCTCATAAGCCTGAGAACCAGCCCTGGGAGCCATCCTGATAAGCAGATTTATTTTAGTCTCTCAGGCTGAGAGAGAGAGAGTGTGTGTGTGTGTGTGTGTGTGTGTGTGTACGGGGGGCTTCCTGCTTGGACAGAGCAGTGGTCTGTAGCTTTTCTCTTCAGGTCGGGAAGGGTGTAATTGTGAAACTCTAATATCAAGTATTTGCTGTCATAGGGAAAGTGTGTGTGTGTGTGGTTGGATGGGTGGGTGTGTGTGCGCATGCATGTATGTGTGGGGGATTTTCTAGGTTAGAGTCTGTGGCACTGGGTCCCAGGTGAAAGGCAGAGTCCCTGTCATCTCCTGGACAAGAGCCCTCCCATTGGCCCAGCAATGGGTGAGCTCCAGCAGGGAGATGGAAGTGGTGGTTAGTGACTGGTTTTAGAAATTACTGTCTCAGCGCATATGTTTCAGACTTCACAGTCTGAGAAAAGCTTGGGGACAAAGCACTGGTGACCCTGCTTATGATAGGGGGCATTTTCCCACTTGCCTCTCTCTCTCTCTCTCTCTCTCTCTCTCTCTCTCTCTCTCTCTCTCTCTCTCTCTCTCTCTCTCTCTCTCTCTCTCTGGCAGAACCAGGGGATTGAACTCAGGCCCTTGTGCTTGCTTACCAAGCAAGCGCTTATTCAACTGAGCCATCTCCCCAGCCCCACCACTTGCTTCTCTTGCCTGAGGTCACTTAGAGATGCCTTAGTGACTCCTGGGAATCTGATCGACGGAGAATGAGCCTGTGGGACTTTGTTCTCCCTTCTGCTCACCAGACACCCTGTGCCCCCACCCTGCACCCCACACAGTCCCCTGAGGGCTGATAAATGTGAAGTTGGAAGCACACTGTTCTCATGGGGACACAGTCCTCAGGATCCTCCTCTAAGCAGCTCGCTGCCCCCCAGACATGCCGATCACTTTTGTGTGCGCCGTGAATTTCAGAAACAACTGCCTCCTCCTTTATATAGGAGAGCACAGGCCCAGTGTTTCTTGGTTTTGTTTCAGTGGATTAATATTTTTTTAGTCTTCCTCTCAGATTACTTAATTCGTAAACATTTTCCATTTGTCTTGATCATTCTAGAAGCACTACTGTAAAGAAGGCAGGAAACATGGAGTCTTAGTTTCATTTTATGAAGGTAACATCAAGGCTGATTCACAAACCATGGTTGCCCCATGACTCAGTGGTTACTGACTCCTGGACACTGGGACCCCAGAGCCAGGCCAGCCCAGGCCCCCTGGACATGAAAACCCAGTACAACTCAAAGAAAAGATTTAAATGAGAACTCACAGGAAATGCCCGGAATGATTGGGTCAGGACTGAAAGAAGGTCAGGTCTTTTCAGAGAGAGGGAGGCTCTTGTCCTCTCTCCTCCCTGTTTTCCTTCCTCGAGTGGACAGTGCTCACCTACTGAAAACTCTGAGGGAATAAGGACAGTGTACCTTTGTTGGCCGTCCTGTGGCTTTGTGACCATACCCAAGTCTGTTTCCTCACCCAGTTGGAGTGGAAAGTTGTTAGTGGGAGGAAAAAGGATTTTGGTAAGACACGGAGACCATGAAGACGGCGGAGGCACAGCCTCTAGGGCCATCTTATGCGGGGCAGGATTTAGCTCCTTTTATCTTCACAGAGTGGTTGAGGACACTCAGAAGCTGCTGATCTGTTGATCTGCATCAGTCTTGAAGGGTTAGAAGCAGACTAGGCAGGTTTTGAGAATCAACGCTGTGCCGCTGAGGTTTTGACTGTTCAAGGCTGTTGCTCCGGGAGACCCAGGCTCTCTACAAGGATCCACAGCAAGCCACTTTGCCTCCAAATTGGGATGTGGAAGTGTGAGAATGAGCAGATGGACTTGGGTGGAAGGACAGAAGGGACAAAGACGGGAGCCGGGGTCCCCGCCTCCGCACCTCTGCCCCGTCAGTGTACTTCCTCTCACTCTGGAAAATGGTGATTCACTTTTAATTATGGTGTGAGCCTTCACCGTAATTCTAGTCTCTCAGTCTGCTGTGAGTGCAAACACAAGGCGAAACAGTGATCAGATGAGGCAGGAAATTAGACAGCAGGAAAACAAACTCTACCTGTTTGTCAGCTTTGGTCACTGCCACACAATGCCTCAGATAATCAACTTAGAAGTAGGGAAGGTTGACTTCGCCTCATGGTTTCAGAGGCTGCATTCCATGGTGTGTAAGCCCTGCCATTTTGGGGCCTTTGGTGATAAGGCAGAATGTCATGGTGGGGAGAATATGGTAGGATAAACTTATGG
>NW_004524628.1:8512340-8516698 GCF_000260255.1 Octodon degus
AAAAAAAAAAAAAAAGATTCTTATTGCAATAGCATGGCTCCCTGAATTTTCCAGATACCTTCAAGAAAAAGTAAAACCAAACAAGTTTAGCATTAGTTTTTATTTTCTTTTGTATAAGTTTATCTAAAGTGCAGTGTAAGACTTAGAAAGACAAGAGGGAATTCAATTGGATAACCCTTAGCCTGGGGTAATGTAATCACTAATGAAAGTACTTGCATCCTTTTTTGTGATTTGACCTGTTTAATTAAAATGACTCAATGGCTGAGGGCTAGCAAAAGGTACCTGACTGTCACCTTACTCTGTCCAAAATGGTAGCCACCAGGCACATGTAGCTTTTGAGCACAGTGAATTTGGCTAGTTCATCTAAGCTGTGTTCTAAGAGGAAAATGGGTGGGTGAGTTTTTAAGACAATAGGATAATAAAGGTTTGTAAAATATGTCATTAGTGGATTTTATACTGATTAGGTATTGATACTTAGCTATTGGGGATCAGAAAGTATAGCATACAAGTTAAGTCACAATTTTCCCTTTATGTTGTAGCCAGAGTGACTAGGAAAATAGAAATCATATACAGTACACCATTCCCATTCTGGTTTTGTGATACAACATTGTACTATAGAACTCACCATACACTATTATTATTTGGAGATTAAAATAAGTTTTATTCTCCCCTTTTTTATTTTAGGGGAGGGTCTACAGGTTGTTCAGGGTCTCACTACGTAGATTGGACTCATAATGATCCACCTGTTTACAGCCTCCCAAGAGCTGGGATTACAGGCATGTGCCACCACGCCCAGTCTCAATTGCTGTCTCAGTGTGCCCTGGGGCAGGGCCAGCACCACAGGCCTGAGGATTGAAACCCTGGCCCCTGTGCCTGCTTGCAGGTGCTTTAATCCTCTGAGCTTTTGGCCGGCCCATATTTCCCATGATAAAGTAAAAGAAAAAATAGAAGTTAAACATGGAAAAAGAACAAATGCTTTCTTTCCATGCTCTTTAAAATGAAGAGCAGTTCTTTGGAAGTGGGGAAGGTTGTACAGGAAATAAGGAGGAGAGCCCGAGGGAGGTGCAGGGACCTTCGCAGATAGCCGAGATGTCAAGGTGTGGCCAGTGGGAGAGAAGGAGGTGTAAACCCAGGACAGCATTCACAGCTCTCGAGGAGCTGAGAAGGGGCCCCAGGGCCCCACCCAGGCTGGGCCGTTGCTCTGCTGTGGAGCCCCTGTGGGGTTCGAGAGAAGCACCTGCAAACTCACATGGAGGACAGCGCCCCCTGGAGTTGGGACACATGCAGGAATAAGCAGAGTCCTTTCAAACAGGTCACTGGGCTGGGGTACTTTATATTTCTTACAAACTGAAGTATTCCATAGTCAGAATAATGTATTTTTTCTCATCTTCTTAGAAGTCAACCCTAAAAACCATCATTTCCATCTGTATTTACCTTGTAGGGGTGTTGAAAATGACCAATAGAACCTATGCATCAAGAGCTCTACGTCTATTTTCTAAGTAGTCTCAAAAGATACTTGAATTTTGGTGGAAACAAAAACAAAACAAAGCAAAAATTCTCCAAGTAATCACACACTGCATTGTGGAAGATGAGTAGGGGCACATTGTAGAGCCGATCGGTTTCTCCCCATCATTGAACCCGTTTCTGATTCTCATCTTGTGTTCATCAGGTGGATTTTATAAGTGCAGGGAGGTGGCGCACACTCAGGACAGTTAACTTGCTAGAGTACATGGCAGGGGGCATGACTGAGACAACAACGCTGCACCTTTTTATTTCTAATTAAAAATATTTTATTTATGTATTTATTTATTTGGTACAGGGCTTCACTATGCAGCTTGGACTCATATTGATCCTCCTGTCTCAGCCTGCCCAGTGCTGGGATTCCAGTCGTGACCACCATGCCCAGTTTTGGTGGCCAGCATGGCAAGCCTGGGGTTTCAGGCTTGGCACAGTGTGTGGTACCAGCGATTGAGCCAGGGTCCTTGCACTTGCCAGGCAGGTGCATAGAGTGTTGAGCTACCTTCCCAGCCCAGAGCTGCTTCTTTGGCCGGTGGTAGTCCATGCATTACATCTGTGTAGTGACAGTGTTAGGGACAGAGAAGGCCCGTGTTGCATTCTTGTTGTTGGGCATGTTCCCTTTTACTGTGCGTGACCCAGTAGACTGCAAGCGAGAGTGGGCATTCCTCAGATAGGAGGAACTCTGCGGTGCTGAACTTAAATGACATAACATTTGAAGTCTGTCCCTAAGTGAAGAGCTGATGCTCGGTGTGAGGGCCCAGTCCAGTGCAGAGCGCGTGGAGTGCTTGCCTAGCGTGGGTTCAGTCCCTAGCACTGCGAGAGCTGATTCTCCACAGTCTACTTGAAGATAAGAGAATTTTGCATATCTGGATAATGCTGCCGCCGCCCGGTTGGGGTCTTGTCCAGGTGCTACGTGGAGAAGCGAGCTGAGCACCTGGAGAAGCAGCAGGTCCAATGACTTATGTAGGAGAAAAGACACGGTCTGCCGCACAGGGCGGGGATGGCTAGAGAGAAGAGTTCATGACCCTGAGCGGGGTTGATGCTAAGGACCTGAGCCTCGGGTTTGTGGTGCGACTGAGGGTATGGTCTGAGATTTGGCCCTTGCTAGGAAGTCCCTGGGATGGTGGTGGGGCTTTTGAGCCGATATAGTCCTTAGAAGAACTGTCATGGTGGCCAAAGCCTGCTGGATGGCAAATCTGCATAGTCAATGACATGGAAGTCAGGGTTGGCATCACCAAGGTTGCAGCAGACCACGGGGCATCTTCCTGAGATTTCCTAGGTATCAGCTAAGTGACCTCTTTCTGTTCCCCTGTATTTAGTGCTGGGCATCCGGGGCCTGGGCTGACGCTTAGCTCACAGCTGGGGCAGGTCCTGGCAGCTACCCCGAGGGGAGCTTCCTGGCTTTCCCTGGCCTTTCCCTCCTCTACCTCCACCACCACACTTGCTTTGGGGACAGTTTCTTGATGACAGTTCTTCTTGCTCATTTAAAAATAATGTTATTCCTGGTAGTTGATATTTTAAGAACAATTGTAGGATATGATATTTCTTTCTAATAGTGTGTAAACCAAAATATAAAATGACAGTAAATTGGGAGGTAAAGAAGTTTATTGATGTTGATAAAAATTTTTTGTAAAAGAAATATTTTATTTAGTGACACTGTAAAGAAACACAGTTAACACTTAGAAAGCTCCTAGAACCTCTCTCTCTCTGTACTGGGACTTGAACCAGGCAGGCGCTGTGCTGCTGAGTTGTATTCCTGGTCCACCACTTTCATTTCTTTCTTTTTTTATTTTTGAGAGGATCTTACGAAGTCACCAGATTTCCCAGGCTGGGCTCGAACACATGAACCGCCTGCCTCAGCCTCCCAAAGTGCTGGGATCACAGGTGCCAACAACCATGCCTGCTTTAAATCAATTTTCCAGCCCCTTTATGAGGTGGGTGGAAGAGCAGGGGCTCATCTGGGAGCCAACGCTTTTCTTAGTGATAGCCAGCCCCCTAAGAAGAACCTTAGAGTGGCCTGAGCCAGCCTCAGTTTCCCTCCCAGCAGCCCCTACAGGAGAAGCTAGTCTGCAAGAGCCCAGGTGTTTCTTCCTTGTCCTTGGCCAGGAGAAGGTGAGCCTCTTCTCTGGGTGCTGCTGCACTGTCCCCTGCCCTCGGTCGGACACAGGCCTGGCTTTTCCTGTGTCCCCAGGGACCTGGCCGAACCTGAGCGGCTGTCCTCCCACAGGCTCTCCTACAACTAATCCCTGCTATTTGCAGAACCTGAGTCACCAGGCCCCGGTAGCCAGAGCCCAGCTCCACAGCAGAGGAGGCTGTGCTCACCAGGGGCTGAGCCAAACCAGACTAAGACAGGCGAGGGTCTAAGTTAGGCCAGGCATGGTGGCACTCGTTTGTGCACCCAGCACTCAGGAGGCTGAGGCAGAAGGATCGCCGTGAGTTCAAGGCTGGCTTGAACTACACAGTGAGACCCTGCCTCAAACAAACAAACAAAAGCACGGTTGTCATGTAGACAGACCACGTTTTCCTTATTCTTTCAGCTACTACTGGGCAGCAAGCCCATTTCCACAGCTGTTGTAATTGGGCCATAGGAAGTATGAGTGTGATGGTGTTAGTACAGTATAGTGTCTTTCATTCTTTCAGGAAAATACCACAGAAAGGTGCGCACCCAGAATATACCAGGAAAGGTGTACACCCAGTAGATACCAATAATATACCTAGGAAAGGTGTATATGCACTAGATACCAAGAATATACCCAGGAAAGGTACACACCCAGCACATACCCAGAATGCACCAGGAAAGGTATACACCCAGCACATACCCAGAATGCACCAGGAAAGGT
>NW_004524628.1:8516798-8531953 GCF_000260255.1 Octodon degus
ACACCCAGCACATACCCAGAATGCACCAGGAAAGGTATACACCCAGCACATACCCAGAATGCACCAGGAAAGGTGTACACCCAGCACATACCCAGAATGCACCAGGAAAGGTGTACGCCCAGCACATACCCAGAATGTACTCAGGAGCAGTACAACTGGGTCAAGTGAAACTTCACTTTTTAGTTTTTAAGTGATACTGATTTCCACAGTGGCTGGACTAGTTTACATTTCCACTCACTTTATAAGTGCCCCCTTTTGCCAACATATTTTTCTGGGACTTAATGTATTGTTTTATCCTTTGTGAAATTTTGTAGCACATATATGCGGTGCACAGTGTCACACTCATTGCACGGAGCTTGTGCCTGGACAGGACACATCTTAATTCCTTTCAGACCACCTCTGTCTCTCCCCCCTCCCTCCACCTTCTGGTCCTCTTCCCTTGTATAAAAGATCCATTTCACCATTTCCTGCTGTCTTTCCTTTATTTCTTTAATTTATTCACACTTCAAGTTTCTCATATAAGGGCAGCCACGCTGCATTTAAGCTGTGTCCCTCACTGACTTCCCTCACCCTGAAGGTATTGTTAATGACGGCCATTCTGACTAGGGCAGCTGAGGCCTCAAACTAGCTCTGCTTGGCCATTAGTCCTTTTCCTTTTTAGAAGTGTCTGTTCAGTTCATTTGTCTTCGCTTCTTTGGGTTGTTTTGAGTTGTCTAAGTTTTTTTTGTCCATCCCAGATACTAATCCTCTGTTAGAAGGGAAAGATTTTCCCCTTCTACAGGTTGTCCCTTCACCCTGGGAGGGAGGGAGGGATGGAAGGAGGGAGAGGAGGAAAGAGAGATGGGGAGGAAGGGAGGAAGGAAGGAAGGAAGGAAGGAAGGAAGGAAGGAAGGAAGGAAGGAAGGAAGGAGAGAAGCAAACACGTGAGCAAGCACATTCTCCTTGAGGACAGCTGTGGATTTGGTCTTACAGTGATGGGACCAGGGTCTCCGAGGTCCACGGAGCCATTGGTCTTCTTTTGTGTGATGGCTTTCTTATTTCACTTCCTTGCCATCTCTGAGGCACAAGGTGGGGTCATAGACAAATGAGGCAGTGTACATCCCTAACCTGTCATTGGGGAATATAAGCTCTCTCCTGCCAGCTCTTGATGCAAAAATGGCTAAGGAAGGCCTGTGATTGGCCCACAGCTTTGGAGAACTGTGACTGGATCAGAAGACCACTGTGGAGTCTGGGCTGACTAAAGTTACCAAGGAAGCCTCAGCCTTGTGCAGTGAGGGACTGAAGGTGGGAGTGAGGGGTGGAGTGAAGGGCATTCTGGGAAGGGTAAGCACCTCATGGAAGGCTCCAAGGTGAAGGGGTCTGGTGCACCAGAAATGGCTCTGGGTAGGAAGAAAGGCAGCTCCTGCCTTCTGTTGCAGGCAAAGATGAAACACAGTGACAGTATGCTTTTATGCTTTGGGGTCATGAGCAGAGTGTGGTCACACACTGGCAACATGTTCCTGGCCCTGTGTCCTCACAGCTCTGAGCTGCCTGTTGCCCCTGGTGCTGAGGGTTACCTGTGGGGAAGGAGGTGACAGTGTTCGGGAGTGACAGGGTCCACATGAGAGAGCAGATGGAGAACAGCAGTGAGAAACAGCCATGCTACAATCCCACGTGACCCTAGGTTCACCCTGGGAAGAGCCGGGTTTGGCTCTCCTCCTCCTCCTCCCTTCCCATCCAGCACCTCTGCTTTCCCCAGATGGTGATGGACTCAGGAATCGCCTGACCGCTGTTAGGCAGAATCCTAACCAGGTCACCAGAAGACATCTGAGTCTATGGAGGCTTGGATGGGCCCTGGGTGTTTGAATTTTCCCAGGGCTTTTCTGTAATGACCAGGTCCATAGGCCACACTGCTCTTGTGTCACATTAGGAGATGGCAGAGCTGCCTGAAAACAGCGACACAGGCTGAGGTCCCCGGCCTTGGGAGAAGCACTGTCTTAGTTACCTTGGTCTCATTCCTGAGACAAAATACCCAACACTCAAAATTAAGGAGGGAAAGGTTTATTTAGCGCACAGCGTGTGGCGCTTCAGTCCATACTCAGCTGGCTCCAAAACAGGGTGGCATGTGGCAGAGGGCAGCAGTTCAAGGTGGCTGAAGACAGCAAAAGCAACAGAAGCCAAGGGGAGAGAGCCAGCCTCTTTCCCTCCCTTGTATTGGAAGCAGCACCCCATGGTGCAGGGGGTGTAGCTTTCTGGACCCCTCCTTCCTCAGGCTGGGGATGTTTACAAAGTGAGGCCCCTGACCCCTGCTGAGTCACAAGCTGACCATGGACAATGTCCTGGAGCCACTGGGCAACTCCTCTACCCTCAATGCAGAACCACTCAGTCTTTGGACTTCTCGAGTGGACAAGTGGCCACCTCAGCTCCCCTCCAGCACCCACAGGAATTCTCTCTCTGGAAAGCATAATTCCATTGTCATGAACTCAACCCGGCCTTCCCGCGCTCTCAGTGTTCCCCAGCTAGAGTGGAGTCATGAGGCTGGGGTTGCCCTGGCGCCTCCTGCTTCGCTGCGTGCCCGCTGTTGAGCTGTGGTCCTCTGTGTGCTGTGAGCGGTCACATTGCTCTTGGTGCCGGACGCGGTAATGCCAATGCTGGCCCAAGTGACTTCAAAGTATTTATGAGGGAGAAAGAGGTGACATGGAGAATCCACGCAATGAGTGTGGTTATATGACTCTGCCAGTATTGAGTGATTTCAGCTGACCTATTTCATCTTGGGTATTTTAAGAACGCTTGTTCCAGCTCTCTGCTTGGGGCTTCCTTTGAAAAACAAATGTCAGTGGCATTTTCTCATGTGTCAAACTCACTTTCTCTTGGTCGTCAGATTTCCTGGAAGAGGCCATTCACTATATAGTCAGTCCATGCCTTGGAATAATTAACTTAGCTTACATGAGTGAGTGCTTTATTCCGAGAACTTGCAGTGGGCCCTGCGTCTCTGCACAGGCTGGCTGTCACTAACACCAGGGGAGCCTTTGACCAGTCACCTTCACTGCCTGCGGCAGAGCCGAAGATGCCCCATATGATTGTCCATATTTGGCGAAGTCTTGACAGAGACTGGGCTACCTGGGCTGTATTCGCCTGTACTTTTATCCCTGTTCTTTAAAGACTGTGTACAGCACAAGGGAGCACAAATTTTGCAACCTGCTCTTAGCGCAGCGCCCTCTAAGCTGTCCAGGTCCCACGGAGTCTCCTAATGTGGGAACAGAATTAGAGAATGGCCCACTCTTCACCAGCATTTTCATAGAAAAGTATCTGTTTTTATAAATTAAAATATTAGCCATGGGTTTTGTGCTGTGTACACACAGACCATGTATATGAGGCCTGATTAAAACGCATGATGAATGTTTAAGAAATTTAAAACTGTCACCGTGAAAGACACCTTGCCCCTCACTTTGAGCACACTCAGTCCCACCCTTCTTGCCCCTCTGTGGAGCAGTCCTGGAAGGTTTTCCATGAGTCTTTTGTGGGTGCCTCCATGTCTTAATTCATCACAGCATTTATGATCATTTTTCTCAAATAAAAATGCTTTATTCATCCTCATCCACCTCACTCACCTGATCAGGCACTGCGTAACTTCGGGCTTTTCGCCAGCATCACAATATGGCTGTGAAAGCTAAACATTCTGAGTCAGCTCAGGGCCTCCCAGCAGCCAGGACAGAACAATGGAAGATGCTCAGGAAAGAGGACCCCAGAACCTGTTCAGAAGGTGGCAAGAAGGGTGAGCTTGCAGATGTGTGTGCAGAGAGGGTAAGTAATCTGAAGGCGATTCATGGTAACGTGTCTTCTGCTGCAATATTTTAAAAACTTGAAGCCTTTACCATGCTTTCTCACTACACACGTTTACCTTGTTTATACATGCCACATGAACAGTCTTCACTGGCAGAACTCAGCCTTCCCCATCTGCCTTCCGTAGTGATGTCCACTCCCTTCGCTTCTGGAAACCTTGGCCACGCCGATGAAGACCCCTGGGTCTTGGTTATCATAGAGACGGCCAGTGACGATGCATCTTGGAACATGACAGCACCACAGGCAATGACCCGTGCTGAGCAGACAGGGCTGTGGCTCCTGGCTCTCCAGGCCCACGTGTGGCTAGGAGGAGCACGAGGACCCGTGGTGGGCCGCAGCAACACAAGCTTCAGCGCAGTCACGGGGAACTAGAGGAAAGGGCGCCTGTGGAATCTCCTGTTCAGAAAATCCCCACCTGACAGGCCTTCTACATGGCAGGCAGCCCTCCCCACAGGCTGGGGGAGGGGGCGCTATTAGCTGGCCTCATTTTTGCCTGTGCTGTATCTTGAGGGACATAGAGATAAGAAAACCACAATTGCGGGTGAATGCAAAACCCGCTAATTACAGTGATTTTACTTCACCATCTCTAAATTGGGGATAATCACTGCTCAGTTATGCAAAAGCAAGGCAAGATAATAACAAAGAGGACTGTGGCCTTGAGCTCTGTGAGCGCTGGCCTCCCGGTGGTCCTATAGTAGGGAAGCCAGCACCTGTCAAAACATGAGCGTTTGGGGGTGGTCTGAGGGCCAGGTGCTGCAGCGGGCTTTGGAAATAAAATGAAGAACATCAGGCAACAAATGACCTCGTCCTCCTGGCTGGCCCCCTCTAGTCCTACCCTCTGTATGTCCTTCAGCTTTCTGTTTCTAAAATACTGTTTCTGTCTGCCACCATCCCTCTTAACAAGCCATGCGCCTGCTGATTGAAATGTGTAAGCGATGAGCCAGACGCTGCCCTAAGTGTGGAAGACTCTTCCTTTTCCTAACACAATTTCCAGCAGAGTCTTGGTGGAGGCATAGGTAGAGAGCTTAGAGATAACTATACACTCAAGGGGAGACAGGAATTGTACAGCCAAGCATGTAGTGTCCTTTTTTTTTTTTTTTTTTTTTTTTCTCTAGCCTGTAGATTACAATGGGAGCTTCTCAGCACTGGGTGTAACAGCGCCACCTCCCACCTTAGTCTCTTCGTCTTCTCTTAGCATCGCATTTTTGCCTTCCACTTCCCAGCTGGCAGAGCCAGCCTGCAGCTCCCTGCGTGCACCAACCCCTCTGCTCCAGGCCTCCGCCCCTGCCTGCCGCTCTTCCTTGGGCTGCAGTCAGGCTTCCGTACCTGTGAGTCCACATCCACAGCTCCAATCACCTGCAGGTCTAAAATGTTCTAAAAGAAACTGCCTGTTCTGAACATGCACAGACTTTTAAAGTTCCTATCATTACTTCCTAATCAATATGGTGTAACAACTCTTTACATATAACTGAGTGTACTGGGTACTGTCTCTTGGAGATGGTTTCAAATACATGGGACGTTGAGTAGGTACCATGTAAGTGCTGTGCCACTTCATGCCAGGGACTTCAGCACCCTCAGACGTAGGTACATACTGGGGTTCTAGAATCAGGCCCCTGGGAATCTGAGGGGCGACCATATTTCCTGCTTCTGTTTCCTGCCTGGAGAGCTCACACCAAGGAAGTGTGTGTGTGTGTGTGTGTGTGTGTGCGCGCGTGCGTCTGTGGGTATGTCTCCTCTCTTCTACTAGAAGTACCAGATTACTTCTGTGCACATTGAAAGCAACCGTCCCATCACCCTGTCTACATGCCATGTGTGGCAGTGCTGTCCCCATGGTTTCTCCCCTTAGGGTGCAAACTGCTCAAGATTAGAATCCGTATCTTTCTTGGTATCACCTTCCTAGACTCTAGCTTGGAATTTGGTCCAGAGTAGATGTTCAGAAAAAGATTGTTGACATTAAATTGCTTACACAATCATCTACACTAACATGGAGATTAGGAAAGAGAGACACAGGTGGAGAAAGGGTGATTCAATGGTGGCGAGGGGTGGGAGGGAAAAGGGAGGGAATGTGGGGAACACAGAGGACAACAGTTTTATTCTGAAGGATGCTACAGAATTTTCTGAAATAGACAAAGTCTGTGTGGGCCATTATCCTGGCGTGGTCATCCATGTGGATGCCACAGAGTGAGGAGGAGAAGCCATGCTCATGTGAAGAGAATGAAAAGGCTTCCCCTCGTGTCTACAGCCTGGGGTGCTCCTGTGGGCTGCTCTGGCCCAAAGCCATGCCCCGGACACTGCACTGGCCACAACCTCCACATGCACTGATGCTCAGGAGAGTTGGGCCTGGCCCACGCCATGTACCAGCTCTGTCAGTGTCTTGCGATTCTTCTGGACAGGAAGGAGGATAACATTTAACACTGCTCCTGCAGACTCCTGGCTCCTGCAGGTGATGTCCCAGAGGGGGCGAGGAGATTTTCACTTCCTTTGCTCCTGAGCAGGTGTTGACTGCACCCTCCCAGTGCAGAGAGCCTAACCTGCTCATCTGTCACCTTTTATCCCTATGTTGTTGGTGGAAGTGAAGGGATTTGACTTTCGGTCCAAGAATACAAAAACAGCAGTTTCTCTGCAGTAGACTCCACCAGCTCCTTGCTTGGGAATCGGGTTCATGTGACAGAGTAGAGCAGAAACTGCTGGACACTGTCCCTAGCTTCTCACATGCGTCAGGCAGCTGTGTGCATAGATTGCGTGCACACATGCTACCTGTGCAGAGCAGGCCTGGCTGGTCCTCCCCAGTGGGCAGGGCTGGCAGGAAGCTGCTTTTGGCCTCAGTAGAGCATCTGGCATTCGGCTACCAGTGGAAAGAATGGAAAACGACCTTGTGGACACCCATGTGAAGTCCTCCATCTCTGTCCCCACTCCAAGCCTGCATTTCCTGTCACTTCTGCATAGAGATCCCTGTGCACCTGCTCACAGAGTGAACTGAAGGTCACCTTCTCACCCGATTGGTTTACATTTTTCCCTGTGAATGATGTGAATGTGGTTTCAGGGAGTGATATTTGGCCCATTCACAAAGACACTATTTTCCAGCCCTGTAAAAAATCATTTCTCAAATTATGAACAAACAAAAATCTACATCAAAAAGCAAAAAGGGAGGTAGGGCTCATATGGGGAACCAAAATGCTTTAACTCTGCAGCCAACATGGTTTTATATTTGAAAGCAAAATGACTGGAAAAACCTGAGTGACAGGTACTTTTGTTTATCCTTGATATTTGTCATAAGCTTAAGTACTTCATAATAAACCTGGCGTGGAGCATCTTTTGCATAGAATTAGAGAATTTCAACAAGCGGCATGGCCATTGTAAGTTATATTTGTTACAAATATTGTTTCCAGCATTTAAAGAAAGTTCACTGGTTAGTCTTGAGGTATGTCTTTCCTTTACAAAACATGTTACCATTCAGATTATTTTTTAAAAAAAATTTTATTTCTCACAGGTCCTCACTATGCAGTTCAGACTCATAGTAGTCCTCCTGTCTCAGTCTCCCCAGCACTGGGGTACAAGCATGCAGCACCACGCACAGTTTTGGGGTCAAAACAGCCTGCCTAGGAATTGAACCTGGGTCCTTGAGCTTGCTAGGCAGGCACTTAGATCACTCAGCTATCTTTCCAGCCCTACCATTCAGATTCTTAATCAGTTTAATCCATTTTTGGCCTCATGCCTTTGCACCGGAAAAAAATCTGACTTTCCAAAAGTTGAGTTACATTAAAATTAAGCCAAAATGAAAGATAAAGATTTTCTGAAATGTAGTGAATCAGTGTCCCCTAAAGATGTCTACATGCTGAGAATTCACTATTCTTTTATTTGAGGAGGAAAAGGAACTTTGCAAAGGAGGCTTGATAAGCATCTTGAGGTGGAGAGCAGAGGCTCCACCCAGGCAGGCACAGTGAAGCTGAGAGACTCCTGGGAAGAGGGAGGAAGGTGGGCCGGAAGTGTGGAGGTGTGATGTGGGGTGGGGTGGACCTGGCTTGGAGTGCAGCGCTGCCTGGATCAGCTGTGCCTCTGAGTAACTGAGCCAGCGACTGCCCTTGTCTTCTTCTTTATAAAAGTGGGCATGGTGATGCAGGAACTTACCTCACACCTCTCTCAGGAGGCTGAAGTGACATGGCCTATGCCTCGTGCTGTCACGGCACCTCACAGAGAAGGTGCTGTTGTGTGGATTGGTGTCTGATGAGCCATCAACCAGCTGAAGGTGGTGTCTGTGGCTCCTGTGTTTGTGGCACATTCAATAATATGCCATGGGTCAGGGAAACCACATCAATTCTGTGGGCTTCATTCACACAAATCTAAAAGAAAGATCTGTGTCCCAGAGGGAGCCTGTGGCCCAGGCATGGCCCTCGCTGGGTGGGGAGTCTCTGAGTGTGAGGTACAGAAATAAGTGCATGTGTTTTCCATGAGGCCAGCTCTGCTGCCCGCAATGAAAGGCACTTGTGGTGATGTGTGACCTGCTAGGTCTTAGCGCAGGGGACTCAAGGTCTGCACCTTTGTACCTGATTGTGTGCTCCCAGGAGGAGGATTTGCTAGTGACAGCAGGCATTGCAGGGGGAGGGGTCTGCAAGGTGGGGCTCAGCCAGGACAGCACGCAAGGTCCTCGAGGTTCTGAGTTGTGGCTCCTCATCTTGGAGAGGAAGGCGGGGCAGCTCGCATTCACTCCAGCCTCGATCTCTTCTGCAGCACCTCTGCTCGAAACATGCTGCAGGTACTTTACGGTAACCAGGCCTCTTCAGCTGGCTCCCAGGGCGTTTGCCTCTGGGGTCGGATCAGGCTGGTCAGATACTAGGGACAGACAGAAGCCCATGTGTGTGGCAAGGCAAGAGGGCAGCAAAGAGCCAGGTCACATTTGGAGAACTGCATACCACCAAGGCCTATGGCCCTGCCAGGACAGGGTGGGGCCTCGGCGACAGGAAGTCATCTGTCCACAAGGAAGTGTATGTCCACCTTAGGCCCCAGACTTGGCATTGCTCCAGGTTGCATGGGTTTCATACTAAAACAGATGACGTGAACACAGAGCCTAGGACTTGTGGCCTCATCCTTTGAGAATAAATACAGAGGGAAGCAAGCAGAACAGTTTCTCTCCTTTAGGAATGCTCAGCGCTTACAAGTGCAGCTTGAATTTTACAGATGTAGATAGATAAACAGGAATGAACAGCACTGAGGCATTGGGATTAAAACATAAAACAGCAAATGAGTAGATAAGATGTTGGAAGACCTCAAGACCTAAAGAGAAGGAGCCCATAGTCACGTGAAGGACATGGGAGAGGGGAGGGGAGCAGCCCCAGGTGGCCCCTGTTCCAAACTTACGGTTTTATGCTATTGTCTAAGAATTTTAGATAATGAGATATATGTAGAAGGTGCTAGTTCCATAGGAAGATAAAGGCCTCAAATTTCTCTTTGGAGCTGTGTAACTGGAGGTGCTGGGTGGGAGTGCCGATGCCAGAAGACCTACTGGTGTGTGGGCCGAGGGCACGGAGGGTTGATGCAGCCCTCAGAGAGCAGGGACCCCAAGGTCTGCATGGAAGTCACACCACATGCAAAGGCCGGCTAGCAATGCATGGCCCGGGGCTGACAGTGAGGCTCTCACTCGCCTCGGAGCCGGGTGCTGCGTTCCGGGTAGGGTCCTCGTATCTCCATGGAAGCGCTGTCTTCCCTCCAGGATCACCGCATGCGCAATGACCATGAACAAGTACGTGGAAGAAAACGTGTCCCAGAAGTCCTACACCACCATCAAGTACTTCATGAAGATGCTGAGCAGCGTCAGCGAGACGCTCATCTTCATCTTCATGGGCGTGTCCACCATTGGGAAGAACCACGAGTGGAACTGGGCTTTCGTCTGCTTCACCCTTGCCTTCTGCCTCATTTGGCGCGCACTGGGTGAGTGGGCCGCACGCACGCGTCACTTCCGGTCTCACCATGCATCACTTCCGGCCGCTTAAACGCGTCACTTCCGGCCGCTCAAATTAAAGGAGGGGCTTCGTTTCTATGTGTCTTGTGCCAGCGGCTGCTGCTTTGTCTTTATTCCTGCTTCCTCCTCATATCCTTTTTTCTCTTCCTTGCCTTACAACTTTGCTCTGTCACCTTCCTCTTCCCTTCCCTCCCCCTTCCTGCTCTCATCTTGTCTCCTTTCGCGTCTGCTTCCTGTTCTTTCCCTCCTCGTTCTTTATAGGCTTCTTCCTCTTCCTTCTTCCTCTGGGCTGCTTTTCCACATTGCACTCGCCTCCTTCCTCTTCCTTCTTTCTCCTCCTCTTTCCTCCTCTTTCTCCGTTTCTCGCCTCTTGCTCTCTCCCTCATCTCTTTTCCCTCCTCTTCTCCCGCTTCCTCCCCCCCCCATCTCCCCGAGTCCCCACATCCTCTTCCTTCCCTTCCCCCGGCTGCAAGCCCGGTCCGTCCCCCTGGCTTCACCTGTCACCCAGGCTCGGGGCGTCCTTACCAACCCGGTGCCACCGCGGGCGCACAGAAGGCGGCGGAGCCCTTGCGCGGCCTGCCTGGCCTCACAGTCTGTGTCCTTCGGGTCTGTTTCTGCCCAGGTGTCTTTGTCCTGACCCAGGTCATCAATTGGTTCCGAACCATCCCACTGACCTTCAAGGACCAGTTCATCATCGCCTACGGCGGCCTGCGAGGGGCCATCTGCTTCGCGCTGGTGTTCCTGCTCCCTGCCGCTGTGTTCCCGCGGAAGAAGCTGTTCATCACGGCCGCCATCGTGGTCATATTTTTCACCGTCTTCATCCTGGTGAGTCATGTCGTTTCTTTCTGAAGGACTTTCCTTGAATCAAGGGACAGCGAGCTCTTTCCATCTAATGTATGGATTCTGCAGACAGCATATGAGGTGACAAAGGTGTGTTGGGGGCTCAGGAGCCTTATGCGGGAAACATGATATTTCCTGTCTGGGTTCAGGTCGCTAGCTTATCCAGGGCTCTGCGACAGCCCAGTGTGGTCACCTGGCCTCTGCAGGGTTGATGTGGTGGGCGGGCCGCGGAGCGAGCTCAGCCTAGTCCTGGCGACTCCCGGCCGCGCTCGCCTTGCCTGCCTGTGCGTCGTTGTGCGACACGGCAGACAGGCTCGGCGTGGGCTACCTGTGCTCTGCAGTCGGGTGGCTACCCTGGGCCCTGAGCTGACTGCCCAAGCCAGCAGGCTGGGTGAACTGCGGCTAACTACTGGGGTGCAATAGATGCCTGTTGAGACCACAGGTGAAGTAAATCGGACACCCAAGCTTAAGCATCACACAGTTTCTCCTACATAAGAAGCCCAAAGTATAAAAAAATGAAAGAGCAAAATAGCAGACAGAAATTAGGGAAATGGATCTTTTGCAGATGGGAAGGGAGCAAGAGGTAGAGAGAAGGAGAGGGAAGGGACAGGAACATGAAGCAAAAGAGTGAAGGAGGGTTGCACAGGTGCACCGACCCCACGAGAGGAAATCATCCTGCACTGCAACAGTGAACTCATAAAAGGAAAGCCCTGGGAGCCGGCCAGGTAGTTCAGTGGATTAAGTGCCTGCTTAGGCAGATGCAGCTACAAGAGTTTGATCCCCACTGTGCTGTGCCTTCCCCACCCCTGGGGTATGCTGAGATGGCGATTGAGACTGGGTGTGGTGGCCTACACCTGTAATTCCAGTGCTTGGAAGGCTGAACACAGGGGGATCACTGAGTCTGATGTGTGTAGTGAGGCCATGTAGAGCCTGTACAAATTACATTAAAAAAGAAAACAAAACTCTGGAAAACAGGTGAATTTAAAAAAATAGTAATAGTAGTGATAACATTGGAGTGCAACAAGTGCTGACTGAAGTTCTGGACCCTCCTCACTCTCCAGCAGTCTACCCAGCACCTGCTCGTGTGGTTGGTGTTTGCGGTGGACCCTACAGGGCTGCACAGATCTAGAATCCCAGCAGGACTAAGGCAGGAGGACCCTGTGCCCAGACCCGAGTCTGGCGGGGGTGGGTAGAGGGAGGAGACAGGCTCGTGGCAGGAGTCCAGTGGGTGAGGGCTTAGGGGAGCGTGTTGAAGGCGAGGGACGCAGTGTGCAGGGGAACCGTGGGGACAGCCAAGGAAACACCAAGCCTGGGCTAGTGCACCCCCAACCTGGCCTTTGTGGATGGGAGCAGGGGAGCTTGGGAGGGGAGCAGAAGCTTCTGGAAGTTCTGCTAGGGAACCCCACCTGACAGAGCTGCAGGGCACCACGAGCTGAGAACCAGGGCGCAGGGCTGGGTGGGGAGCCTGGAGCTGGATTGCGAAGGACCTGCAGGCTGATAGCCCAGGCTTTGCTGTGCCCGTGCAAAGCTTCTTGCTGACCATGGGTGTAGTGGGGGGGGGGCGTCCTCTGCACAAAGATGCCCCCAGCCCTGTGCCAAGAGGCAAGGGCAGAGCAGGGTCTGGGGGAAGGTTTCTGTTGTCACCAGGCTGCCCTGTGATAGTGGGAAAGAGGTGTAGACGAGTGAGACCCCAGGATTCAACCCGAAGGTGGGGCCGCAGATTCCCTGGTGGTCAGGAGGGAAAGGGGTGCAATGTGCCTGGGGTTTGTCCTGCAGGCCCTGAAGGGGAGTGTACATGGAAGGGACAGGCAGGAAGTGGGCAGCTGGGCCACTGGCAGCACCTGGGTACGAGGACCTTGGGAAGGAGTCACCCACTTTGCTGTTCACGCCTTGTTGGAGCAGGTTGGGAAGTAGTTTGATTTGCATTAAGCATACTCATGCTCCTGCAACTGGGCCGTGCCTGGCAGGGTGGAGTATCCCCTCTGCCCTCCTCCTGGGTCTCTGCCTGCCCTGGCAACCCACTGCAGCCAGGGGCTGCATCCTCCAGAGGTGACTGTGTCAGGCAGGCCTCTCCACAGGGCATCTCCCAATGCCTAGCCTGGAAAACCTGGCCTCCTGCTCCAAATACCACAGGTGCACAAAGTGACTTCAGAGAATGAGGTCGTACAGCCCAGGATGCAGAACATGGGCTCAGATGGTTTATTCTGTTCATCAGATGTAAAATTCTATCTCTGTGGTCACAGGAGGCATTGTATGGGGAAAATAGCCAGTACTGCAGAAATGTGTAGCATTATTTATGGAAGGTGTGTAGAGCTAATTAATGCAGAGCTTCACTGTTACATGTGCCATTTTGGCTGTTTGAGATTGAGACTCAGCCTGGAACTGTAAGGAAGATACTGATCACCCGTGGTAAGCTTCTGTAGCCCTCCCTCCTTGAAGGAGCGCTGTGTGTATTGGCACACATCCTTAGCCTGTTCTGTGACGACCTCACAGTGGAGTGGCCTGCGCTGACCTCATCGCTGACTTGTAGCAAGTGGCCTGCCAGCCCCCGTGGGGCGCCACTCTTGGGGGAGCACCAGTCAGGCTGTGTTCGTAGCAGCTTGGCCTAGACCTTCACATCCTGCACACTCAGACCTTTATTCATGATGCTCAAAGCAAATAACAGAGTTCCTGGTGTCCGGGACAGAAAGTACCGGTGCACAGGTTGTGTTAACCAAGGCCTTTCTGTGGAGGTGATGGTTAACCTGAGGTGAGAAGGCCATGGAGTCAGCCGGGATGTGGGCAGGGAGCATTCCAGAAAGGAGGGGCTGACTCATCCCTAGGGGTGGAGCTCACGGAACACAAGTTAAGGTGCTAGGGGCCAGGAAAAGAGTAGGGGTAAAAGGATTCAGGAAGCGGGGGACAGAGCTTGGAGCCCAGGCAGAGTGTGGCTGTGTTTCGTGGTGCAGGGAGCCGGCCTGCTCTAAGCCACTGCCCTTCGCTGCATCAGTGATGAAGGAGCTCAGTGGAGGAAGCCTGCAGGGAAATGGTCCTGGGCGGCACACTTGGTGAGAATAGCCCGCTGCAGACGCATGTGCAGGAGCGCCTTCTGGGCAGGAGGTACGCGCACTTTGCCAGGTGACAGCTTGCGTGCTGACTTGTTATTCAGCTTTATTTATTGTTTTTTAATAATTTTATTGAGAAACAAATAGCCATGAGACAGTTTCCAAACCAAGTACTAGCACAGTTTGAATAATTAATACACTGCATATTGTTGTCTTAGTGGTTATTCATTGTACAAGATACAGACATGATATCCTGTCTCAAACACTATTAGAACAAATCTCTCTATTCATTGAATTAAGAGAATGGAGCTGTATCTCTATCCTAACTATTTTAAGTATGCAGATACAAAATGATCCTTCATTTGTATCCCCCTTTTTTGGTTAGTTTTGTCAGAGAAGGACATTCCATTGTCATTTAAATATTGTAGGTGCGTGAATTGAGCAAAATATTCCAATATAGTCCAGTAGTCCATAATAGTAGTGGGTTACCCATAGGACTGGCAATGTCAGAAGTTGTTGACTTGAGCCTTTTACAACTCAGCATATTAATATGGCTTTACTTTTTATACTTCGTTTTTATACTTTTCTGCTGGATAGTTAAGACAAGATAAAGCAAGACCTATATAACAAGAAATGTAAGTTTTGTATCTGATAAGGTCAGTCAGATCCCTTCAGGATTTATCCTGCAACCCTGTACCACAGTTTGTAGATCTTTTGTCAGTGTCAGCCGTGTGCCCATTAGCTCAGTAGTTTAGTTATTCAGCTTTAAAATACATTCCCACCCCTTGTTTCAGTATTTCCTGGAGGGCGAGCTCTTCCTGCCGGGTCTGCCCAGTCAGTCCTGTCTTCACAGACAGAATTTCAGGTGTGGCGCACGAGTGGCTATCAGGGCCGGCCCTGAGGATGCGGACGCTGCCTGCGTCGCGTTGCTGGTTTGGCCGCGTGGCATCATGCCGCCAGAATGACACTCAGGGAATGCTGAAGAAGTGAACGGTTCTGAGTCCTTGGCCAGTGTGCTCCCGGTCCTTGTGGTACCATTGGTGATACTATTTATACAAAATATAAGTAAGTTTTAAGTGAAATAGTATTTTAAAATTACACTCACAAGTAGGAGCATGGGGACAAAGCCAAGGCACACTTTAGAATGAGGCCAGTGTGGTCTGCGTTCCAGCCTGCTCCTTATAGCCTCCATAGGCCTCTATTTATTTAGCTGGGAATTGTTTTAATTTTTTTTTTAAAGAGAATAAAAAAAATACAGAATTTCATTAAAAAATGATAGGAATTCAACAATGGTTTTGTATTGCATATTGTCCTCAAATTAGTCATTCGGCTCCCCAGAGGTGAGTGTGCAGAATTGGTCCTACTTAGTGGGAAATGTCATGGTGCTCACCCATCACTCTCTGCTGGTGCCGGAGTGTGCGTCACCCGCCAAGGAGGATGCTTGGCGCGGGTTTCTCCCCTCTCTCCCTCCCTCCTCCCTCCCCCCTCCTCTC
>NW_004524628.1:8532053-8547110 GCF_000260255.1 Octodon degus
CTCTCCTCTCTCTCTCTCTGCCTCTCTCTCTGCCTCTCTCTGTTCTTCTCTTCCTTTCTTTCTTATTTTTATTTTTGAGGCCAGGTTGTACTATGTAGCACAACTTGGCCTTGAATTCACTGTGATCTTCCTGCTTCAACCTCCTGAGTGCTGGGATTGCAGGGTGCACCACCATACCCAACTGATACGGATTTTAACTTCAGGATTTGCTGTGTTTTAATAAACAACATTAATTAGTGACAAAAGCAAGAGGTTAACTTCTTTCAATATTTTCTTTCTTTTCTTCTTCTTCTTCTTCTTCTTCTTCTTCTTCTTCTTCTTCTTCTTCTTCTTCTTCTTCTTCTTCTTCTTTTTTTTTTTTTTTTTTTTTTTTTCAGTACCGGAGGTTGAACCCAGGACCCTATGCAAGTGCTTATTCTACTGAGATATCTCCCTGGCCCCTTCAGTATTTTCTTATTTGGAGGGGAAAATACAATGAGGCAGTGACTACTTAGTTAATCCTCCTAGCCCTATAGCAGACCCCAGAGTTTCATCAGTCCACTGAGTAGTTATCTGGAGGTGAGTGCAATAAATGCAAGAGGTCAGTTGCTCAGCTGGAGTCCCAGGGGTGCCAGCATCCTTTGGCCACCCTTACAGCTCCTCTGCAGTAATTTAGTGTAAATCCTTGTGTAGAGTTGTGACACACATGGGCTGACAAGACAGGAAGCTGGCTGGAGACAGTCTCCTGGTTGGGAGACACCAGACTTTGTCACTTAGCGCAAAAGCAGTAGCTGGCACTTTGTGCTGGTTTGTATCCATTTTCCACAGCTCCTGACCCCAGTGCAAGAACTTGGGGTTGGGCTTGGGGATTTAGTCAGCAGCATGGCCCCTGCCTTGCAAGCATGAGGGCTTGAGTTTGAGTCTCAGTACTTTTCCTCCAAAAACCGTGGGGCCTCTCAAGGTCACAGTGTCCCAACAATGAGATGATTCTTGCCTGGTTTGTCCTCTCAAGCTGTAGAGATGATATGCACAGAGGCGTGGGGTGCTGAGGCATTCCTGCAGGAGTGAGCGAACAGGTGAGGCTCTTCCGTGATGGGGAGTGTAGGTGGATAATCTGGGACAGCATTTCCCAGCGGTTTTACTGAGTAATCATGTGCAGGAAGAGGCCGACTTTGGAGGACCAACAGGACAGCACCAGGTGAGGGGCAGGAGGTCGAGCATCCCGCCTTAGATGCCCATACCCGACTGATGTCCAGTCTGGGGTATGAGGGCATCAGGACATCACGGAGGAGCCAGGGAGGAAGAGGTCCATTTGGGACTCAGTGGAGCACTAGCTTGTGAGGCGTGAGCCTGGGTGGAGGAGAAGAAGGCATCGATACCCAAACCGAAGCGTACCAGGACTTGGTAGCTGGGAACTGAGAATATACTGCTTCGGGCAGGAGTGGCGGTGCGCATCTGTAGTCCCAGCACTCTGCGGGCTCGAGGCCAGGGGATTCCGAAGCCTGCCTCAGCCTGGGCAACCTAGTGATTTAATGGAAGCCTGTCTTATAAGTAACTAGATACGTGACTGAATAAATATGTGAAATTATTTTTGTTTTACAACTTATTTATTGCATCAGCACACGTTTGGAGCACATCGTGCTTACATTCCTTTTACATTCCTCAGTTCTTTTTTTCCATTCCCTTCCCCTGCTGGGAGTGGGGATGTAGCTCAGAGTTCAATTCCCAGCATTTAAAACAAAAGTTGAAAGCCTCAGTGAGATAGGAGACAAGCCAGGTGATGCTAGGAAAGAAAGGACATCAAGCGAGGGTCCCAGAGGCCAAGTGAAGAGCACACTCAGAAAGAAGAAGGTTCTAGAATCTCTGGCAGAGCCGCTGCAGGCAGAGGGGGTGAGCGGCAGACGGACCATTGGTGGAGCAGCAGGTGTGGGGCGGCCACCTTCCCCGAGCGCGTCCAGTCAGAGCGCGAGCATGGGCCCATTGGCTCTTTGAGGGAAGGGTCGGAGAGAAACTGCTTAGGTCAGGCAGAGGCAGGGAGCGTGGGCAGCAGCGTCCATCTGCAGAGATGGATGGCAGAGGAGGGCGAGAGGCGCTCAGAGCGCAGGAGGGGTAATGGGGAGCAAGGGGAGACAGCCTCCTGGCCAGGCCACAGTGTGGTGTGCCAAGTCCTGAGGGGCCAGCTGAGCCTGGAAGGCATGGCCCTGCCGAGGTCGCTCTGCCCTCAGGGCCCTCTGTCGTGCTGTGCAGCTGCCTGCGCGCTCTGGGCTCACAGAAGACAGGAGAGCAACACCGGTGATATTCTAAGGAAAAGGAAACATTTTCACCAATGTATTCTGGGAGCGACCTGTTACATCAGCGGCAGAAGACACTCTGTCCCCTTCTTGCCCTTTTTGTGCCCTCTCGTCCCTCCCACTATCCCCTGAGTGTGCTGCCGTGTGAGTGCGGTCAGGCCACCTCTGGCATATTGTGTTGTTTGAGTCAAAGCCAAATGAATGGCTGAGAATTTAACCTATGTTTTGCATTTATGTTTTCCAGTAGTTTGCTGGAAAACTAAGGGCATTGTCTTCCAGCCTGCGTAGAGCATAGACAGTAACAAACTATTTTGCTTCTCTAAGTCTTATGAAAGTGCACCCAGGTATTCTGAGTTAGAAATCTTCTAGTGGGGTAAATGAAGTTTCTTCCTGAAAGTATGCCTCTCCTGTCCCGCCAGAGACAGGGGGCTGCTGGGACCTAAAAGCCGCTCAGACATGCCGTACACGTGAACTGTTGCGTGTGATACCCAGGTCTCCTCACAGCCACAGGCTCACGGGTGGTACTGTGGGAGGTGACTGGTGCTGTCAGTGAATTCCTCCACGGACCAGTCAGACCCCACTCAGGTGCTGGGAGGTGGAGCCGGGCTGGAGGAGGTGGGTCACTGCGGCCATGCCCTGGAAAGGGGCATCTCATGCCTGTTCCTGCTTTTGTGTGCTCTGCTGCCCCATCATGAGCTCTACCACGTGGCGCCACCCTGGAGCCAGCTGACCTGAACTAAAATTTCTTTTTTAAGGTGTGGCAGGCATTGTGTCTCCATGAGAGAAAACAACTGAGTGTAAAACTTGTAAAATGTCTGTTAGTATACAGGCTGTGTGTGTGTGTGTGTGTGTGTGTGTGTGTGTGCATGTGCTACATTTTGCCAGAGCATCCTTTGATGGAAAGATGCATCTGGGTAAGGTGGGGAGAAGAGCTTGCAGCAGGGAACAGCCTCAGTGTTCTGCCGCTCCCTCCATGCGCTCCAGCATCCCTCTGACCCAAAGCAGTCCAGGGCCATGGTAGCCGCAGCACCCCACCAGAGACCTCAGCTGTCCCCTCCCGCCCTACACGCCCCTGCCTCGCCTGCCCATTTTGGTGACAGCAGTATATACTTCTAAGTATATTAGCTGGTAGTTTATTTTGTGTCTGTGAGTTTCCTTTTATTCTCCTTTATCTAAGTTTTCTTATTAAGTTTCTTCTTCAGGGTTAATTTAAAATGAACCTCTCAGGTTCTGCTAAAAATCTGTAAGTGTCCGTCTTGGGATTGTGCCATATGTACAGGTTAATCGAGACAAAATTGTCATCACAAGATCCTTGTTTCATTTAGGAACTATGTATGTCTTTTTAAAACTCAAATGCTTTTAATATCCTTTGGTTAAGTTTTATAGTTCTCCTAAAGGTTTAATCCATTTATTACAGGACTATATATATATATATATATATATATATATATATATATATGTAATATGTGGATTCATAGAATATATCTAGTAATCTAATATATACATTGTATGTGGTATGTAAATAATACACCGGCACATACATTACTACTAGTATATATGAGTTATACACGTTATGTTTTTCATTGTATATTTATACTCTTACATTTTTAACTAGTATCTCCGATGAATTGTGCATGTTTATTTTGTGTTATTTTTGTTTTTAAAAAATATTCCCAGATTTTATTTTTGGTGCATTTGTATTTTGAGACAGGGTCTCCACATAGCCCAGGATGGGCTCGAGCTGTGGTGCTCCTCCTGCCTCAGCTGTCTTCTAGATCACTTGTTAGCCCCAGAAGTCTTGTCCCTGCTTTCCAGTGTTTACTCTTTTTGTTCCCTCTTGCTTGGCTGGCTGGCCCCAGAATGAGTGGCAGTGGGGCGGACCTCCCTGTGGCTCCTGTAACTCATGGGAATGCTTTGAAAGGTGCTGAATGCTACAGAGAGATGCTTCCCAAGGGTCCTGGGGCGTGGCTTTCACAGTGTTGCATGATTTTCTTCTGCCTTCCAAGTTCATGGACGGGCTTAGCATCCTGCTCCTTCCCCGAGTCCACCCCCAAGCTCGCCTGGGCTCACTGTGTGCCCTTCCCCACGCTGGCCACAGGGTCCTGAGGTCACTGCCCACTGGGATGATGCTTTCGGCCTCCTGCTAGGTCTGCTCTGAGGCCTCCTCTGCGGAAGCTTTCCTGCTCCTCTCCCCCCTCTGCTGCCACCTCCTGAGTTTGGGGAGGGCTGACCTTGTATTAGATTCTGGAGTCCCAGTGCAGAGTCCTTGACCTTCCTACTCCCTGCTGTGTTCCCAGTGCCCAAGCCCCTGCCCTGTGTGCAGCCAGAGCTCAGTGAAAGTGGCCTGGCCCCGAGGGCAAGGGAGAGAATCACTGGGAGAATTTTCTGTGAATGATACAAGTAGGCAATGCTGCTGACCTGGGTGACACTGTACTGCTCTTTAAAATTACTTTCTACATTCCTTCCATCTTCGACCACTGTTTTTGTTGGAATGTAGGCTTCTGAAGGTAGACCAGACACCAGCAAGGGAGAAAAATTTTACTAAAATGTTACATTTGCTGCCTCAAGTCTTGGCAGTGGAATACCTTCCACTGTTGGTCAGGAAGGTTTAGAAGATGTGGAGTTATTCTTGAATTTTTAATTTCATTTTATAAGGAAATTTACTGTTTGCTCTTTCTCCTGGGTAGGGAATTACCATCCGGCCACTTGTGGAGTTTCTCGATGTTAAGAGATCCAATAAGAAGCAGCAAGCAGTCAGTGAGGAGATCCACTGTCGGGTAGGTGCTGGCGGTGTGACAGTGCCAGGCAGCTTGAGGCTGTGTAGCTCACTGCTGGGAGAAGATGGAAATGGCAGAGAGCTGGGCAAGGTCGGAGCCGGGGAGCAGGAGGGAGGGCGATTTGTGTTTGTTGAACTCCTGTCTGAGCAAGGAGGGAGGAGGCTGTTTTTGCCGCCTTCAACCTGCATGCATTTCTAACTGACACTTACTACCATTCTTCAGGTATTTTCAAAGTTAGGATCAAGCCAATGTGAGCACCCACATAGCCGAAGTATTTCTAGTCATTGATATGGCAAGCATCTCAATTTGTTTGAAGACAATTAGTTGTTCTGTTGCTTGAGGTAAAGCAAACAAATAAGAAAGCAGCAGTGCCAGGGCTGTGAGCATTCAGGCAGGACACAGCTGGCGTGCAAATGACTGTCTTTAGGCAAAGGCCAAGCAGCTCACTTGCTTTCTTCTGTTTTCAGTTCTTTGATCATGTGAAGACTGGGATCGAAGATGTCTGTGGACACTGGGGTCACAACTTCTGGAGAGACAAGTAAGAAAGCCATGCTGTCCTCTTAGGATGGGCTGGGGGTCACTCTGGAAGCTGAACAAGGTGATGATTTGTGTTGTTGTTCAGGATTCTTTATCTTTGTGTGGTTCCATAGCGCGTCCCTTAAGGAAAAGTTCAGCTAGAGCAGAGATGTGGAATAAGAGTAGCTTAAAGAGTAGCTTAAGGTTATTTCTCTTCTATGTAACAGGCAGTTCTGGAATATTCCATGCCACCAAGTCCCGGGGCCTCGCTCTTCAGTCCCCCATGGGTGGCTTCGTTTCTATTTCCAGTTTGCACCATGATTGCTGCTCCACTACTGGCTATTGTAGGGTGAAGGAAGGACAGTAACGAGAAGACAGAGGCCACGTGCCACCTGCTTCCTAACTGAAGTCCTCAGAAGCTGTCGCACAGTTCTTATGCTTGTACCACATGGCCACAGCCCAGTTCTGTGGCTGCGCCCTCTGGCCCAGGACACCAAGGAATGTTAGCGTCGCGGTTAGAGCGGGCTTGTCACTGCCCTGCTGCCACGCTGGCCAGGGAGCCCCCATCTGCACCACCCTCTTAGCTCCCAAGGGGGCAGAAGACCATAGAGTGGGCTGAGACTCAGGCCCGCAGCCCAGTCCCTCGCAGAGATGCAGAGTGCCTGAGGAAGTCACAAGCTGGCGGACATCATGGACCTGCGTTCGCAAAGGCGTCAGCTACTGGAAAGGCTAAGGCGTTTGTATAAATCACGCCCACAGGCAGGATTGCACACGTGCTTCAGCATAAGCAGGAACTGAGCTGTGGGACCAGACGCCCAGGCTCGTGTGACAGCAGGGCTGGCACCCGCACCCCCAGGGGCCTCCTTGGAGGCCGCCTGTCCCCCTCCCACCTGGTGCCATGCTGCTGTTGCTGAGGCCATGGAACCAAGGGCGCCATAGTCAGGCTCTTGGTCACAAGGGGCGATCTGTGGGATGTGCCTTAGCAGGTCACCAGCTAAGTAAGACGTTGGCAGGCGGAGGCGCTTCAGCTGGGCCTTGAGAGGCAGGGAGGTTCTCGTCTGCACTAGAGGCTCCCTCTCCTTGCTGCCTCGCTGCCTTGCTGCCAGATGTCCCCCTGCACCTTCACGTGAGGCAGGCTAAACTGCCACGCTGTGCAGTTCAATGGGAGGGAGTCCCGAGAGCTTCTGTGTGTCCACATGTGCCGCGAGGACTCGGAGCCACATGAGAATAGGTCATAGACTCAGGCCTCCAGAGCGTTGCAGCCAACAGAGAAAGCAGTCACACCATGAGCAGGCCTGTGTGGGGGTGGAGGGACCCTTAAGTAAGACGACAAGCCACAGAACTAACGCTGGGTCAGCATCTACGCTTTACAGTACTGCTCACTGATGAAGGCCCTTTGGGCTGGCCTCGCTTCATAAATAAAGGACAGTGTTCTATGTGCAGAGAGAGTACCCAGATCACCACGTGGGGACAAAACAAGTAATCAAGTGCATTGTAAACAGTTGAAAAATGGCCCTTTCTCGTGCAAACACTCTCTTGCCTGCAGGCAGGGGGGAGGCCAGAGCGCGGACCCTACTTGGCATCTGGGACCTGGTCCTGCGAAGGTGAGACGGAGCCTGGCCTGGGCCCTGCCGGGGAAGCCACCCGCCGTCCCGCCGTCCCGCCGTCCCACAGTGGGCCCCTCACTGCTCCCTTCAGCCCTCCACTGAGGAGGCACGCGTTCCCTCCCCCTGGCATCCTGTCGTACTTTCCCGGAGCAGCCTGCACGCAGCCGGGTTTCCTCTCAGAAGTTTAGATGGAGCCCCCACCTGCATCGTTTCTTTAGCTCCCACAGGGGACAGAAAAGAGAGGAGAGTGGGCTGAGATGCGGCCCGCAGCCTGGACACCGGGGGAGGAGGGCAGGCGGTCACTTCGGCCACGCGGGCTCCGTGTGGGACGTCAGAAGCCTGGCCCTGTCCTCGCAGCGGAGGACAGAGCCCTGCATGTGCCCAGGCAGGCAGCTCAGGGCGTGCTGAGGCCAGCAGGGCCTCCTGTGCTGCCCGCCGGAGAGGCAGTGTGGTGCTGTGTCTCCCATTTCCTTCAGCATCAAATACAGTTCATTTAGTGAGTTCTGTGAGCAGCGATAGATCTCCATGCACAATTATTTCCAGGTAAATTTCAAATAATTTCCTGTACTTTCACATGTACTTGGCATCATAGGTAGAATAAAGAAGAGTAATATTTTAAAAAATTAGTTGTCTCAGATCATATCTCGAGTTTGTACATAGTTGTTGATGTCACTAAGACTTACATACAGAAAGAAGAGGCCATTTTCGGCAGGTTGGGCACTTCTCCTTTCCTTCCAGGTCCCTTTTGCTGTGGGTTTCCACTGCTCTGGCAGAGAAGTCTTGAGACATCTGATCCTTTGGGAATGCAGTGCAAGGGCCGTACGGTGCAGACCTTTCTCAGACTCAGCCCAGGAGTCTAATGATGGTGAAAGAGAATACCTGTGTGTGGCTTGGCAGAGAAATGAAAGGGTAACAAGAAAGCAAACAAAGAAAACACAGTCCCTCCGCAAAGTGGATCCGACGCCATTGTCCTTGATATTTATCCTTTCAATTGCTGATGTTTAGTGAGAGGCTAAAACAATTAACGATACAAGATGTTAAAGAAGGTGTTGTATCCCTGTGGGGGATCCTGGCCCGATGGATGGGCCTAACACGAAATGAAAAATAAACATAGAAACAGTAGGCCCAGTCTTCAGCTGGTGGCTGTTCAATAGCCGCGTGCTTCTGAATGGCTCTGCTTTAATTATTCAGAGCCCTCTAGTATTTAGACCGAAGGACCAGTGCCAAGAATGCGAGTGAACATTGGTTCCTTTGATAGCCCAGGTGTGCCTGTAAACCTCCTTGAGTTTATGGTCCTTACTGCAGTACACTTCTTTCTTTCTCAACAATAATTATGGCGGGCCCTCTCTACCTCCTGGCATCATAATGTTGCATAACGAACCATTGCAAAACTCCGCAGCTCAGAATGGCAGCCATTCACGGTAGCAGGCCACAGGTCAAGAGGTCTCTGGTCAGCCGGGCTGGGCTGCCCGGTGCTCACCTGAGCCCAGCTGTGACTGCAGTGAGGCAGCTCTGCCTCTTTCTACTGTGTTCCCCTTCTTCCATGCCGCCCTGTGCCTGCTTTGGTGCAGTAACCATCGGAGCCCAAGACATCGGCTCCAGGGCACAAGCCTGTGCCTGTGCGAGGTCTCTTCTGCCACTGTCAGGTCTGCTAGTAGCCCACTGACCAAAACAAGCAGCATCACTGAGCTCAGAGCTGTGGACAGGGAAGGGCTGGGCACTGAGGCCGTGGTGGGTAGACCTTGCCAGGTGACACAGCGACAGCAGCTGTGGGCATGGAGCCATTGGCCATTCTATTACACACGCAAGTGACAGGCCAGGCATTACTTTAGACAAGTCCCTGTGCATACAGACCCGACATTCCTAGGCAGGAGGCAGTAAGCGATGTAAGCAGGTGAACCGCGTGTGATGCTGGGAAGAGACAGCCGGAAACCAGTATTGAGAGTGGGATACGGGACTGCAGCATGATGGGCAGGCCAGGCTCCCTGTAAGAAGCAGCTGTTGAAGAAGGACCTGAAATCGGTGTATGCCTGGCCCTGCAGTATCTGGGAAGAACGTTCCGAGTAGAGGAACAATTAGTTCAGGGCCCAGGGCCTGCGGATGTGCCAGACACAGGAAGGCCCCAAGGGAAGCTGTAGGTGGGGGTGAGGAGTGCGGGCTGAGAGGTGCAGACCCGGTGGGACAGGGCTGCAGCTCTCTGGGCTTTTGCCTGGCGTGGAAGCATGGCAGACTCCTCGTTTTGTATGCTCACACACAGGAACACCTGGCTTCTGTGGGGACAGGACAGGGGTGGAGTACTGTCCAGTGAAGAGGATCAAGTGTTAGGCCCTGGTGACGGCCCTGGAAGTGGGGACACAGGGTTGGGCTCTGTGCATACCGATGGTGAAAAGGGCAGAGATTGCAGCGAGGGAGCATGTGGAACAGCAGGCTGTGAGGGCTGCCGAGATGCAGCGCCACACCTTGGCAGTGGAAGCCTGGCGTCTGGCGGCGCTGCAGGCTGGAAGCCAGGGAGGAGGGGCCCGCGGACCACGTGCTCCAGGGCTGGCGGGAAGGTCTGTTCCAGGGCTCTCTCCTTCCTTCCAGGTGGCTCTCTTCTCCCTGACTCTTCACGTTGGCTTCCCTCTGTCCACGGCTGTGTCCGAATGACCCCTTCTGAGGAGGACACCAGCCGTCCTGGATGAGTGCCCACCCTAATGGCTTGATCTCATTTAGTCACGCTTATAAAGACCTTCCCCCAAAGGTAGTCACATGCCGATGCTCCAGGGAGTAGGCATTGATCACGTGGACTTTTGGTGGGACAGAGTGCAGCCCATACCATGGGCCCTGTTAGGAGACCACCAACAATGACACCTAGTAGAGTCACAATTCGCTGGGCTGGGCAGGACCGTGGGGAAGAGCAGCTCCGTGTGGACACAGGCAGTCTGAGGTGTCAGCTGACTCAGATGCTGGTAGCCCAGGCTTGTTCCCATCCAGGGTTTGGGGGAGGGAGAGAAGCAGGGGTGTCAACTTCAGGCGTCGCCTGTGTGGAGACGCAGTGCAAAGCCAAGAGAATGGCTCAGGTGCCCCAGGTGAGCACAGTGGGGAAGAGGACCTTGCACGCACCCCACAGCACCCCACATTTAGGAGTGGGAGAGAAGAAAAGGATCCCAAAGGGAGGTGAGGAAGATGATGTGGACCCCAGGGAGGCAGTGAAGGCAGTGGAGTGAGCAGGCGAAACCAGGAAGGCGAGGACCGACTGGCCCTGGAGTGTGGGCTGAGAGCAGCCTCGGGAGTGTCGCTGGTAGAAGCCTGAGCTGTGCATGTCCAGGAGCTGTAGGAGAGGAACCGGGTCTAGCCAGTCCTGACTGCAGGTCGGAGTAATCTTGCTGAAGGAGGAAGTGGAAAAATGGTGAATATCCTTAGTGAATGCTAACATGTACGTTACAGTCATATAAAAAGTATCAGTGTGTATATATTCATGGGTAAATTTCACACATGTATAGTGCATGTACTTATGCTCATATAAACCACACATTATAATCAAACCAGCTAACTGCTGCGACCAAGTTTTACTTGGAGGAGGAGTTTTGAGTTGCTTTTTAGTCAGCACAATATTCAGCCATTGAAAGTGTGACTTTCTTTATTTTATAGGTTTAAGAAGTTTGATGACAAGTATCTTCGGAAGCTTTTGATTCGGGAAAACCAACCTAAGTCCAGCATCGTGTCTCTGTATAAAAAGCTTGAGATCAAGCACGCCATTGAGATGGCCGAGACAGGGATGATCAGCACTGTCCCTTCGTTCGCATCCCTAAAGTAAGCACGGATTTTGCCAAGAAAAGTTAGTACTGCTGCATACGCACCGGTGATTCTTTGAAATCAGAAGTAACACAAAATAGACCTACATCCTGGAGAAATCCTGGAATTCTCATTTAGATAATGCAGATCTCAGAGTAGAATGAAATTCTGGCTTAAGTAGAATGGCCTAGAACTACGTGTCCTGTGTTGCGATGCTCCAGGTTACGCTAGCTTAGGATTGTATTAGGAAAGCATGCTGTTATGTTTAGGATGTTGTGCCCTTACTACATTTGCTTGGGCAAAGTCTGCATTCACCTGAAACAGAGGAAGCCCCTCAGCCGGTGCTGGGAAGCAACCTGTTTTAGGTTGGGTTATAATTGGCACTCAGATGTGAACGTGTTAATAGAGCTGTTTCCTCAGATTATTTACAGGCTTGCAGCTGAAGTTACAAGGGACAATAATGACAGGGACATGAATCCAGGGGGTCACAGTGCCACCTGCACATGGGAAAAGCCCAAGGTTGTTTAGATAATGCAGGTGCCTGGCCCCACTCCCCAGAATCGGAACCTTTGGTGCTGAATGCCAGGCATATTTAACAGCTCTTCAGATATTTCTAATATGCAGCCAGGACTGAGATCCAGGCCTACTCTGTCTCCCAAGTTTTGTAAAAGAGGAAGCAAAGTCAGACTGATGCAGGGACTTCCCCAGAGTCTTTGGACCATAAGTAGCCAAACCACCAGCGCAGCACTCTGCGGCCAGTGCGAGTCCACATTGTGCAGACATCAGCTCTGCTCGGTGGCAGAAGGGACAGAAAGCGTAGGCTCCCAGGGAGTTACTCGACTGTTGATGAGCTTGAAGCTCACGCACAGTAAATTTAACTTCATTAACATGTTAACTATGAGGAAGCTGGAGTGAGAGAGGAGGAAATTCTACGTAATATCTAGCCCAATGAACTGGGGTCTTTTCTAGGAATCTAAGGCGATAAGAGTTCATGTGGTCCAGAATAAAATGAATGGCAGGGAACCTCAGAGGTAGACGTGTCACCTAGCAGAAGCAGCAGCGGGCCGAGCTGTGGCATGACTGGCTTTGGTCCTGGCTCTGTGGCTACCTCTGCGTGACCTTGAGCTGGCCCACATATTTCCCGGAGCTTGAGAGTTCAGCCAAAGCTGGGTGGGCGTAGACACCATCGTCAAGGCCACCTCCACCTTAAGAGTTTATGGTCTCTCTCATGCAGGCCTCCATTTGCAGTTAGAGCCAGGGGCAGCTCCGCAATCCTGTTTTCAAAGGAGATCCATGATTTTTATGATCTCCGTTTTGCTCTCTGTGGTGCATTCTGAAGCTGGCAGTAAGCAGAGCAAAGACAGTTTAGGTTGAGGTAGATTATACACTGAAAATGACTATTTGTATAGTCAGGCAACGGAGTCTATGTTGAGCATTTTACTTTTCCTAACATCCTTTCTGTGAAGGAAAAAGTGAAGCAAGTAGGGAGGTGATGAGAAATGAAATTTCTAGAAGTGATGTGTGTCATGAGACCGCTTGGAAGGTGGGTGGTGCAGGGCAGCTTGTCATTTCGTGGCCCAGAGGAGAGAACAGTGATGTCGAAGTAGATGGAATTGGCACGTAGATCGCTTGCACTGGAGCGCTCTGTCAGCCACAGACAGGGGAGCTGAGAGCTTCAGAGTACACACAAGTTGGACCCCAGAAAAAAACTTGGAACCTAGGGCCTACACAGCAGGAGGAGCTGCCTGTGCAGCTGCAGCTTGCTGCTTTGCAGGCCTTCGCCCAGCCCTCCATGGAAGGAAGTCTAGCCTAGCAATGTCTCCACTGCGGCTGTGGGAATCACTGAAGGCTGCTGCTCCCACTAGCACAGACATTCCCGGGACGATTTTAAACAGCAGTACTTGTACCTAAGAAGATACTTACAAAAAATTATATAAGCCATTGAGATTAAGGAGAAGATGAACCTTCTAAGTAAGAGAAGTCTGTCTGCTGAAGTCTGCTGTTTCTGTTCATGCACGCCTTTGTCCATTGTCCTGCTACTGGTGTTTTGATTTACAGTAATGATGAAGTTTACATTATAAAACATGGCATCTGTTTTCTTTGTGTATCACGGCACATGTTCTATAAGATGAGTGATGTGCGTATTGGGTTTTTCTGTTTTATTTGCTTACTTTTATGTGTTTTTGTTGTGCCATATATTTTTGAAGGCTCCTTAAAGCCTTTTAGAAGAAATTAGAGTGAAGAAAGTACAAATAGTCAATTCTCATTATTTGTGGTGGTTCTCCTGTATTTGCTAATCCTGTAATGAACTGTGGCTCTGGGAGACCTCCAGCTTGGGGACCCTGAAAGTCTCCAGTCATAGAAGTTTCACCAGCCAATCGGTGTGTTTTACGTACATCTTTATGACACCTTATTCAGTATCAATATGGTGCGTGTACTATGTATGCATATATATATATATATATACATGTGAGTATATGTGTAAATACATGCATGTGTATAAATATATGTATATAAATATATGTTCGTATTTCATACACATATTTCATGTGTATGTGTGTGTATTTATATATATTTATACACACACATACTTATACACAGACAGTACCTGTGGCCGACATTAATCACTAACCCTGGGCTTGGGGCCAACAGTGCTGGCCCTCACGTGTGGGTGTGGTGTCTGTGACACCAACTTCCTCCACAGCACATCTGTGTTGGGACACTGTTCTGCACCCCAGCATTCAAAAACATTTTGAGGTATTGGATAATTCCCACATGCTGACTTTTAAGCGAAGATTTCCCCTCTCAAATAACGGTATCATTGTTGCTAGGGAAGATGCTCAGTGTCGCTAGCACCCCAGAAAGGTGAAGCCTCCTCTTTCCTATTTTGCACAGTGATTGCCGGGAAGAAAGAATAAGGAAGCTCACACCTGGTGAGATGGATGAAATTCGAGACATACTATCAAGGAATCTCTACCAGATCCGTCAGCGAGTGAGAAGAGTTTATTTCCTGAAGTATCTGCTTCCCTTTTGCTGCCAGTGTGCTTTCTGCCTTTGTGCTGCATGCGAGGCCCCGTCTTTGGCCCCTCGTGGGTGCCTCCCTGGCCCCTCCGCTTCTGCAGTGCCTCTGTCCACAGCACCCCATCTTTCCGGGCTGCAGACCTCTACAGCACAGCATGGACAGAGCCTGAGGCGCACGTGCTCGCAGCTGGAAGCATGCCCTGGCCAGTGGTGCTGCAATGAAGGGTTTTTAAAGGGAACACCTCGCAGTGTAGAGGGATCACTCAAGGGTACTGGTCCTCGCGGGCAGGTGCTTGGGGCACAGCCACCTCCTCTCCTGCTCTTAGCAAGCCTCTGTACTTCAGTGGAAACACACGTCTTCCTGATGTGCTCCTAAGGTGGCTGAGGCTCAGCGTGTGCAGATCCCCATGCTCTCTTTCAGCACAGGGCTTGAGTTCCCTTGTTCAGTCCTCTGGGAAGTGGCAGGATCACTGTTGGCTCCATTTCCAGATGAAGAAACTGAGGCACCAGGAGGCCCATGGGGCACACAGCTTGCCAGGGTGGCCTCCCTCCTGCGGACCATGGACTCTTCAGCTGCCTGGCGGGCTCCCGCTGGCTGCCCTCCCCTCCTCCTAATTTTACCTCTGCCTCTTCTCTGAAACATCCTGAGAAGGCCGCATTCTCCTGTTTAAGGGAAGACAACAGTACTGGCAGGGCAGCTTCTGGGCTAAATTCTTCCTGCACAGTTGGGGGCCCTCTGTCTAGCTTCTACTTCATCGGGCCCTAATGCCAATTGCTCCACCCTGCCCCGGCACCCTTGCTCAGTCCTTGGGTGCCTGTGTCTCTCTCTCTCTCTCTCTCTGTGTCTATGTCTCTGTGTGTGTCTCTCTCTCTGTCACTCTCTGTCTCTCTTTGTCTCTATCTCTTTGTCTCTGTATGTCTCTATCTCTGTCTCTCTTTGTTCTGTCTATCTCTGTCTCTATGTCTCTGTCTCTGTCTCTATTTCTGTCTTTCTGTATGTCTCTATTTCTGTCTCTCTGCCTCTGTCTCTGCCTGTCTCTGTCTCTCTGCCTCTGTCTCTGTCTCTCTGTCTCTCTCTGTCTCTGTCAGTGT
>NW_004524628.1:8547210-8570119 GCF_000260255.1 Octodon degus
GTCTCTGTCAGTGTCTCTGTCTATCTGTCTCTATTTCTGTCTCTCTGCCTCTGTCTCTGCCTGTCTCTGTCTCTCTGCCTCTGTCTCTGTCTCTCCGTCTCTCTCTGTCTCTGTCAGTGTCTCTGTCTATCTCTGTCTCTCTTTCTGTCTCTCTGTCTCTATTTCTGTCTCTCTGCCTCTGTCTCTGCCTGTCTCTGTCTCTCTGCCTCTGCCTCTGTCTCTCCGTCTCTCTCTGTCTCTGTCAGTGTCTCTGTCTATCTCTGTCTCTCTGTCTCTCTGCCTCTGTCTCTGTCTCTCCATCTCTCTCTGTCTCTGTCAGTGTCTCTGTCTATCTCTGTCTCTCTTTCTGTCTCTGTATGTCTCCATTTCTGTCTCTCTGTTTGTCTCTATTTCTGTCTCTCTGCCTCTGTCTCTGCCTGTCTCTGTCTCTCTGCCTCTGTCTCTCCGTCTCTCTCTGTCTCTGTCTGTCTCTGTCTCTCTGTATGTCTCTATTTCTGTCTCTCTCTGCCTGTCTCTGTCTCTCTGTCTCTCTGCCTCTGTCTCTGTCTCTCCGTCTCTGTCTCTGTCAGTGTCTCTATCTGTCTCTGTCTCTCTTTCTGTCCCCCCTCTCTCTCCATGGACCCTGCCACCACTTTTCAGGTCAGCTTTGTCAACTGCTACATCATGGTGTCCACTTTTTCAGTTGTCCTTAGCAGTTTGCCTGTCACCCCAGCCCCATGCTTCAATGAGCTTTCACAGGGGCCCTTCACTTCCCACTTATGCTCACTTTGCCAGTGTGAGCCTTTGATGCCTCCTTAGCTAGCACACCCTGCCACACAGGAGTCAGGCCTTCTTCTGCGTCACTCTGCCGGGTCACAGAGACGTTCCCACAAGGCGCATGCCAGCTCCAGCATAAATGCAGTTGCTTGGTAATCGTGGCTTTGGAAAAGAAATGCAGCTCTGTGCAGCTCATTAGGTAAACACGGAGGCCAGGTGCAGCCCGGCTCAGAAACCTCCTCCCACGCCGGGACGTGGCTGTCGCTGTGGGTGGCTGCGACTTCTCAGTGTGACATCCCCGCTGGAACAAGGACAGGCACTGTAGCCAATCTAAGGGACATGGCACCCCCAAGTGGCTCCTGGTGATTGTTTTATGTCAGTAATTCTTGTTCAAAGGAGAACAGAGAACTGGAAAGGTGGTGTATGGTTTTCTAGCTGTCGATGCTGGCTAAATACAGGCACGGTGGCACTTGGTGAATTCAGTTGTTGTAAATTCATAATGATTGCACTTTTCAAGAGAGGAACATACTCACTTTTATGCAAATGCGAATTCTTTCAAAAGTTGGCAGCTCTGGCCGTTGCATTCTTCACTTTAACTTCATCTTGTCTTTCGCTGTGTATGGAATTTGAAGGCACCTGGCTGAGGGGGGATTCAGAGGAACATGGTGGGGTTTGGGCTTCCAGGGAAGTAAGTGGTCAGGCTCTTGGTGAAGTGTCCCCTGTGTGTCTTTATTTCAGACCTTGTCCTACAACAGGCACAACCTGACGGCTGACACGAGCGAGAGGCAAGCGAAGGAGATCCTGATCCGCCGGCGGCACAGCTTGCGGGAGAGCATCAGGAAAGACAGCAGCTTGAACCGTGAGCGCAGGGTATGGGCTTGCCGCCGCTGCTCCTTACCTGTGGGCTCTCTTTTTGCCTCTGCTGCCCGGGTGGCTGCTGAGGGCTGACGCCTGGGAAGTCTGAGAGGAACCCAGGGCCATTATCACCACCAGCACTGGCAGTCACTCCAGCTGCCAGGAGGATCGCTTGAGCCCAGGAGTTCAAGGCCTGCCTGGGTAGCAGAGGGGGACCCCTTGCTCAGTGCAAGGGGAAGAAGAATAAGGCCTTTTCTAGAGTTCCTTGAGTGCCTGTTGTGCTCCAGCCAGCGTCCTCTCATAGGCGCGTGGAACACACCGGTGAATAGCCCTGTAGACGCTTCCTACACCGAGGGATTCCTACTCCAGTGGGGGAGAAACCTTCCAGGAGTAGAGTCTCAGTTTTTGTGATCAAGGTAGTAAGTGCTGTTGGCACACAGAGCAAAGAAGAAAGGCGCTGGTTGGTAGTGCAGGAAAGAGCCAAGGGAATTATGATTCCAGTCGGGTGTGAGCCCGGCTTTCACCACCGGAAAGTGGTGCTGACATGTGCTGGATGTCATCGGATATGCTTTGAGGAGTGTGTTACAGGGTGACTTTGCCTGAGAACATAGCACAGCATACTGACGTGATGTAACGTGGCTACAGGGTGGGACCCGTTACACACGCTGCTGGCCTTCGACCAACAGGCTCGAGTATGGCTCATGACTCCTCTCCGCCCAGGGCAGGGTGGCAGCAGGGTGTCTGTGTGTCCTCTGGGGCCCTGCAGGAAGCCTAGCATGCCTGCGAGCTGAGGGTTGGTAAGGAAATCAGCGGGTCCGGGGCCTTGTCAGGAGGTATGGAGAACGACTTAAAAACAGTGCCATGATTTCCTGCTACGCGGAAGCCTTGGCACCTTGGGTGTGACAGTACTCACGGGGTACAGAGGTCAAGGCAACTGCACATGAACAATTACTTTTCTTCGCAGGTAAATGTAGCACTGTCAAAAGTTAACCCTAGAAACTAAGACTGCAGAGACTGTAGGGTTCAGAACGCCCCTAGTGCAGTTTCTGTTGTTCAGCCATTTTCAAGATTTCTTAAAGTGCCTGAGACCTAAGTATGCTACATTCCTGCTACGTCCGCTCTCATACGTGTCTGTTCTGTCTTTCTAGAACTTATTTTGTAAATAGGCGTTTCCGTAGCTTTTCCTTAAGGAAGACCCGGTGGGCTCCATACCTGCTCCTGAAGGGCTGGCTGGCTGGCTCTCGTGTTCCGGGGTGGAGTGCCGGGTACTCACAAGTTAAAGGAGGAAAGGTTACTTTGGCTCGCAGTTTATAGAAGCTTCAGTCCATGGTCGCTTGGCTCCAGGAAGCAGCAAGCACCCTCCCTCCTGTTCCTTAGAGCCCGTCCAGGTTGCTGGCCTGCTGACTGGCGCCACCCACACCCAGGCTGGGCTCCTGTTGTCCACACCCAGAGCTGGGCTGAACCCACTTGGACAGCACAGACCTTCACTCCCAGCATCTCGCAGCCCGGGTCCAAGCACATGCACAGCCCTACTTAGGAGCCCGGGAGCTTTGGGGCCACATCCAGGCGCAAGCTGTGGCGCGGTCCTGTTTATTTTCTTCTGTAATATGGATCTCTACCAGGTTTAGCAGAGATTAGTTATTTTACATGTAGTCATGACAACACTTCGCAAAGTGGTTTGGGAATGATGAGCTAAGATCCTGTCTTAAGGCCAAGTATTATGAAATTTCAGCTTCTCATATATAATATATGCCATTTATATAACCTAAGTCAGGTTGTTTATTTTTTTAATAGGCTTCTACGTCAACTTCCAGATATTTATCCTTACCTAAAAATACAAAGCTTCCAGAAAAGCTACAGAAGAAAAGGAACATTTCTAATGCAGGTAATGAATACACTTAAGAGCAGAAAAACTTTAGATGCATCTCAACTGGAGAAATTTTCCCACTACTTTCCTTCATCAAGGCAGAGCTCAGTAGCTCACAATTAAAATAATAATGCGGTGATCTTCCATTAGCATCATGACCTTTTGGAGGATGTTCTTTGCAAATTATAATAATCCAGTCACTTATTTTCTTTCCATAATAATTATTTGATACAGCAAAAGCAAATACTGTTGCCATGGGGTATTTGACCAGGCAAACAGAGTGTTGTAAGTCAGAAAATGTAAATATTTAGAGTTAAACAACCGAATGAAGTTAATGTATTTTCATAGAGTCAATCATAACTTTTACTCTTCACTATAAAACTATTTAAGCCATGTTTCCTGATCTCTTTGTCCGACGGTCATTTTTGTGCAGAACCTAGGCTCTGTACTGGGAATCCCAGAGGAACGCCCATAGCACTCTGTTGTTAGCGCAGGGGATGGAAGCGTACTGTCCCGCCCGTGGCTGTCTTCCCCTGCTTGTTTGTTGAATTAGCCCAGAAGGGGAAGCTGAGGGCTGCTGACAAAGGACGGTGACGTGAACAGGAGAGGGAGGGGAGCGAGGAAGGGCAGTGCTAGAATTTATAGTCCTGCCCTGAAAGCATGTCCTCAGTTCCCGAGCCCCGAAGGTCCAGGGCGAAGGCCCTTTCCTCCGGCCAGCAGCTCAGGCCCCTCCCAGGGGCCTCTCCTTTGTTTGCAAAGTGCGTGCTGAGGTTCTGGTCCCGTGTGGGGACACAGAGGCAATCTGCAAGTCACAGCTGAGGCTCCAGACAGAGGGGAGTGGCAGGGCTCACTGTGGGCCAGTCTGAATCCCAGCACTACCCCTGCTGACATGCCTGACCCCATCACCCGTCTGTAAGATGGGTGATGGCCAGCATTAAAAAAGCAAAGACATTTCAAGGCCCTCAGGTGGCATCGAGCACACAGTACACTGTCCTACATCGGCCCTGGGGACATGAATGCTCTCAGAGGTGACACAAGAGCCCCCAGGTCCCTCAGCTGGAGTTGGAGTGGAGCCGGTGACCCTGGCTGTCCCCAGAGCCTGGGCCCATTAAGGCAGTAAGGCCTTTGGTGCCCACTCTGAGCCACTCACCCACACTGTCCTTCTGCTCCGTGACAGAGGGCAGCAGCAGCGACTCAGACCCGGACGCAGGGACCACTGTGCTCAACCTGCAGCCCCGAGCCAGGCGCTTTCTGCCGGAGCCATTCTCTAAGAGGCCGCCCCCGACCTACACGATGGAGTGGAAGAATGAGGTGAATGTAGATTCTGGCCGAGCGCAGCCCGGCAGCCCCCCAGCCCCCAGCAGCAAGGACGGGGGCACTCAGACACCAGGCGTCCTCCGGCAGCCCCTTTTATCCAAAGAGCGGCTGCGCCGGGACAGGGACAACAGTTTGACTGAAGACACTGCACCCAGGCCACCACCCAGGCTGGCCCGGAGGGCCTCGGAGCCTGGGAACCAGAAAGCCCGATTTGGGGGGAGCGAGAAGCCTTAAAGAGAGCGGCCAAAGCACACCTGGGGACCGACCCAGCCAGACTGGTCTGTCATCCAGCACACCAAAGCAGCCCTGGAGTCCGTTTAAAGACCTCTGTCAAAGTGTTTTGGATGACAGAGTCAAGCCACTGACTCATGGTATGAATGTTTATCCCAAAAAGAGGAAAAATCAGAGGAAAAACATCCCATAGAGTGTCTCTGTGACTTGTGGCTAGCAACTGTATTCAGGCCTAAAGAAAAAAAATATGTGTGCCTTTTATTGAACTTGAATGACAGAACTTGAAATTTTTAACATATACTTATTAGTGAAAATGTTAATATATTACATATATGCCTCAGATTTTATTTATGAAAAAAAAAACATGTATATGGTAGCGGGTCAGTTGTTAAGTGTACAGCACTAGGGGGCCGAGAACATGTTCCTGTTTCCCAGGGATGAGCTTCAGGTGAATGCTGTACTTCTGAGTTCTCTTTCCCTGCCCCAGGCCGGTGGTCCAGTTGGTGAAGGAAGAACAGAGGCCAAACAGGGACAACTCAGGATGTGGCTGGGGCACAAGCAGGCTGAGCAGCTGGCGGAGTGGCAGCTCTAGGCAAGGGGCTAAGCTAAAGTCCCTGTACTCCTGCTGAATTAGTTCTTAATTTGTTCCTCTTGTCTACCATGGGTTTGGGTGACATAGAAATTCCACATCCCCTTCTTTTTTGGTGATGGAAAGAGAAAGGCTGCCAAGCTCAGATCAGCTTGTAGGGTTGGGCAGACTTGGTGGCAGCTTTAGTGAAGCCATGGTCCTGAGACTTTCTCTTGTGGCCCCTCCTGGGGAGTCGGGCCGCACCTGCCAACTAGAGTTGGTGAGTGTAACTCTTGCAATATAGGGAAGATGGTGAGGGTGACTCCTTTCATGCCCAGCTATGCCCACCTGCTCTAGCAGAACTTTCTGTAGAACATTCTGGAACTTTTGCAAGTAAGCACCTTCAAGCTGATGAGCTGATGAGGATAAAACTCTACATAGACTGTATTCCAGTGTGTGACACATTGGCCAGATTTCAGGTTTTGACTTTTGATCAGGAATCACTTTGGAGAATGTGGGAGTCCTATTTTTTTTTTTTCACGTCTGTAATTTGTTACCTCCTCACTTTCAATAATGTAGTGACTCAGATTCTTCATACCAAATTGGATTCTACTTGTGGGAGTACTTTTTAGAACACTGCAGAAAGAAATGGCACATAATCATTAAAGATTAATATTGAAATCTCTGGCTCCTAAACTAGATTTTATTGACCTGTCTTTTCTTTCTGAATAATCCCTGTCTAAAACTTGTCAGAACCAGGACTCCTAAACCTGTGGGCTTAGGTGCTAGTGGGGACCTTGGCATAGCTCCTTCACTTCCCACTGGAAGCCTTTCTCACACGCAGCAAAGAATGGAGGTGCTCACAGGGTTCCGGGGTGGTGGGCATGAACGTGCCAGTGGAGGGAGAGTCCACAGTCCTTGGCGGTGGCCGTCAGCTCTGCTGGCATTGGTCAGCACAAAGAGGTGAACCTTGTTCTTCAACTCTGAAGTCTTGAGATATTGCCAGTGACCAGGAGAAGGTTCAAATTCAGTTTCCCAAGCTGATCAGCAGAAACCAGGGGAGCACAAAATCAGAGCACTACAAGCTTGGGACTCTGTGCTAAGGATCTCCCTTTTAAATAAAAATATTTACATGAAAATATATATTCCTTTTGCTGAAAAGAAGTTAAAGCTGATCTAGAATGATATTACAGAAATACAATTGATCAAGAGATGTGATGTGTAGTTTTGCGAATGCCAAGAGTGAGTTTTCAGGAGAGTTATGAACTATGAAATTGAAAAAGGAAGTGGAAACTAAAAATAAACTTAAAATCAAATTTCCTGTTTTTTAAAAAATAAATAAATATTATGTCAAGCTTAACTTTCTGGAAACAAAGAAGACATGAGAATTTTTGTAGCCCTTTTTAAAGGAGCACTGAAAGAATTTTATTTAAATTATTATCAATTTAAATTTTTTCTTATATGTTGGATGGCAAAGACAATAAAAATGAACTTGACTTTAGCTTTTCTGTATGCTTCTTTTAGTAATTATTAAATTCTTACTACTATGCAAAAAAAGACAGTGACAATCTGAAAAAGAACACAAATCCCTTTAAATGCCATAACAACTTGAAAGTCTGGAAGGAACCCAGATCCCTTCTGGCTGACTCATTTGGTTCCAGAAACACCTGATCCAAGAAAGTCCCAGCATGCCTGTAGGATTCTGGTCGGTCTTCTGCGGCTGTTGAAACATACTTGATTTGAAAATGGAAGTCAGAGTTTATCGCTTCATGCCAAGGGGCTGGCTGTTGGCAGCAATCTCGCCAGTCAGCAAACGTCTACGGATCGGCACCCAGATCAGCTCTCACTGCACGCTTGTGTGTAGGCCCCCAAAATGAGGGGTGAAATGGCTTTGTTTTTGCAAATCTTTGCTGCAGGATGGTAATGAGGGGTGTTGTGGTTTGCTGGGAAATGGGGCGTTCATTCAGCAAAGTGTGGAGAAGGCGTCACCGGCACAGTCTGCATCTGTGGCCTTCCCTCCAAGTCACGTTTATGTTAAAATTGGCTTTCCTAATCAGTTACGAGCTCAGACACACTACTGCGAGACAGAAGGTCATGCTCGTCTTGATTCTTGAAAGAGCAATTAAAAATATTATTTGTCCAGAATTTGTGGCTGTTAGAATTCTCTGCTGATGCCTGAGCATTCGATCATAGGCTCGGACACCCTCTGAGGGAACCAAGCTCTGTGGATTTTTAAGTCCATCATGTAAAAGTTGTGTTTCTGTATAACATACACGCGTCTTCCTATATACATTAAATTATCTCTATGTGGCTTATAAAGCCTGAAACAATGTAAATGCTGTCTATCATTGGTATACTGCTTGGTTTTAGGGACAAAACCAACCGCTTGGTATATCTGTGACACATGGCTGTGGGAGACCCTGTGGAGGGAGGGCTGGGCTCCGACTCCCTTGCTACCCGGACATGCGTGCACATAGCCCAGCAGCACACTGGGGACCTGCATTTTGTTCTGATCTCCTCACTTGCATAGAACTATCCTTTTTAACTGGAACCTCTCTGCCTTCCTTTTAAAGATAGTGGGAGGGCAGGCGAGATAGCTTAGCAGACTAAGCGCCTGTGTTGGCAAACACAGGGATCAGGGTTTGATCACCAGTCCCGCATGCCTTGCTAGCCTTGCCCCCCGGATGTGCACACCTGTAATCCCAGCGCTGGGGAGGCTGAAAACAGGAGGATCAGTACGAGTCTGAGCGGCACAGTGAGTCCATGTACCCAATACACAAAAATAAAATAAGGGGCTGGGGAGGAGATGGCTCAGTGGAATAAGCACTTCCCTGGCAAGCGCAAGGGCCTGAGTTCAATCCCCGGTTCCAAAAAAGAAAAAAATAAATAAATAAAGACAGTGGGAACCACTTGACTATGTGACATTAATCTTAGCTCTGGCAACACATTCTGTATTAGCTTCTCATCACTGGGACAAAACACATGGCACCCCTAATTTAAAGGAAGAGAGGTTGGTTAGGCTTATGCAGTAATTCTGAGGGTTTAGTCCATGGCTGTCCAACTGAAAGGCAGAAAGGGCCTGGTGGAAGGGCCCGGAGGGCAGCAGCTCGGTCCACAGCAGCCAGGAAGTGGCATGCAGGAGCCACCCGGAGACCCACCTCTGTCCTGGCCCCAAAGACAGCATGCTGTGCTGCAAACTCAGCTGCTGAGCCCCACGACCCAGTCAACTTCTGCAAAGGCCTCATCTGAACACAAGATTTCCAGGGAACACATTAGATCCTAACCACGACACCCAGACTTTCTCGTGCCCCCCACTCCACACCTAGCTGACACCCTCAGATGGCTGGCCACCTTGGGGATGCAGGGCAAATGCCCAGATGGGTAGTTTTTGAACATTTCTGTAATGGTACGCTGGTTCATTAGATTTTGATCTCACTTTTTCTAACTTCCTATAATGTTTCAAGTAAAATTTTATAGGTACAGTCATAAAGTTGGAGGTTGGTTCTCTTTCTCATATGGCCAGAGAATGAGTTTTTCAGAGTCATCAACAATCAGCAAGTGGATAACAGTGTTCCCAGCGTTCACAGCATGCGGTCACTCTGAATGGCTCAGAACCTACTTCACAACTTCCGACTTCCAGTCTGTCCCCAAGGTCCTATGTAAGGCTGTTGTCGTCCTATTATAGGGTGGGGACAAACTATGATGGTCACTTTTTTGACTTTTTACATCTGTGACAAAATACTTTGAGTTAAATATTATGCTTTTTTCTCCTATTTTATTGCATTCATTCCCCTTGAGTCGTAAGTATGATTACTAAGTCTAATGTAAGTGAAGCCACTTCTATCCAACTATGGTTAACTCTGCCCACTAAACAATGCTTGGGTATGTGCACTGCCAAAGGAAATTTTCCTTGCTTCTCTGGAAATTTTTACAAAAGTATTAAATCACATGTGTACACTTAATCCCTTATAGAGATGATATATGAAATAACCCTAGAAATTCTGATTTTTCATTGATGAGTCAAACCACTTTCATTTGTATGAATGGGGCTGTGGTGGCTGGAATTCATGAGATAAGGACTTAAAAAGTATTGATACATTCAAGTACTCTTTGTTTCCAAGACGTACACCTTAAAGGAATCTAACGACATCACTCTGTAATGAGTGAACCTAACTAGAGGAATAAGCATTTTAATTGACTCATTAATTTTCTGTATATAATAGTCCCTTGTAAAGGGTTCAGAGATAATGTATGCTCTGAAATATCAAATATTTTCTTCCAAGTCAGCTCAGACAAAACAAGCAATGGTAATCACTGTTTTCCCAAATGATCTTAAAAGGTCATGCAAACCTATGCTGAACCCCAGTTTCACATTTTCACTGACACAGTTTGGGGCACTGGTTGCTAGACATGAGCTGCACCTGCTGCTGCTGTGTGTGCTGCTTCCTTTACGGCATCTGTCAAGTCTGCCTGTAGCCAGAACATTCTTTTGCACCATTACCACTTGATACCTGCTGACATGTTCCTCCAAACAGGCAGCACAAAGTGACCCCAAGAAAACACTTGCCTTGTCAGTGACGTCCCAGACCGGCACTGCGCACAAGTGGACTCTGACGTCCAGGCCTGAACCTCCTCAGCCACAGGAACAGTTAGTTACTCAGGCTGAATGCGCACCCAGTCTCACGCACGCAGACTTGAAGGGTCAGGTCTCAGGTCAGCAACAGAGCACGCTGGTGGCTCCAGCTTCACTTTGGGTACTTCAGTAAGTTTCATTTTCATTAAGCACTCATGGAACAAGCTTATGTAGGTGAGCTGTGACACCAGAAACATCTGTTTGGACAAAAGCTGGAGTCTGTGCAACATGGAGTACGTGAGCCCCTTCCCAAGACTGGAAGTTTCAACACACAGTTTGTTACTCTGACCAGCCTAGTTCCAAGCATGAGATGGAAAATCCCACAGCTCTTAAGTTTGAAATCACATCATTCTGACAGGCGTTTCATTCCACGCGTTACTCTCCTGCTGTCCTACACTCTGTCCAATGTGCCCACACTGCACGAGATACCTCCCCTGGTCCACAGGAGCCGTCCACATCACTGGGTGGCCTGCCACAGTATCATAGGAGTTGCACTCAGTTCTTTACTTGGCAGTGCTGTCACAGCACAAGGGCAGTGATGCTGGCAGAACAGGCACACCAAGGAGCTGCAGTGGGTCCTTTCAGTGAAAAGGTTCTTGACTGTAAACAAAACTCATATCCCAAGGTTGCTAAGATCTAGGGCAGGTACACTCTCTATCCATGAGGTTGTGAAAAAGCAAAAAGAGATTTGGGTTAATTTTGTCACATGTCAAACTGAAAAAGTTGTGACTTTCATGCAGGATAGTAACTGCTTAGTTAGGTTGCAAAACATTAAATTTATGTAAGTTTAGGCAAAAAATGCAGGATGCACTCGGTTCAGTACCACTGAAGGTTTGAGGCATTCTTTGGGCATCTCAGCATGAACAGGTGGCCCTTGGGCAGGGAACTGATGGACAGATGTTTTGGTAACTGCAAAGAAAGGCTACTGCCTCATCTGTGTTATCAATTGCAACCACTGAACTTTTTCTCTCAGTGTGTGCTTGGAAGAAGGAGTTTTGTTTATCAAGGTGTGGTTTAGTTTAAATCAGTACTGACAATATCAGTCTTCAGGTACATCAGATTCCTGCAGTTCACCTTCATGTTGCATAAGTTATTAGTGGTGATTAATGCTTGTTCCTTAACATCCGTAATTATCTTCTCTATGTAAGGACCAGCAAAAGCTGTCTTAAACTCTTCAAAATAACATTTGACTTTTGAACAGCAGCATTTGTACAATGTATTGAATCAGGGGAACAGAGTCACTTTGACTACTCTTCTTTTCAGAGAGCTGTCCACAAAATGGTGAGGTTAGAGGGTTTGTTTTTTTTTTTTTAGGGGCCAGGAAGATAGCTCAGCAGCATAAGCGCCTGCCTAGCAAGTGCAAGGTCCCGAGTTTGATCCCCAGTAGATGATCTTTTTGGGCAAAAGAACTAAAGAAAATCTGTTTCAAAATACATATTTGTGTATCTGCTTAATTAGAAAAAAACTTACTGTGATGTTATCTCAGAACTGCTCTCCCGGCCGGCACTGCAGACTTCCAATTCCGAACACATCTGATGCTATGCGATGGTCATTAAAAGCCCACACTTGTTGCTAGCATTAAGCTGTGCTTTAGCAAACTGGAAGTGAAGTTTTGCAAGTGCCCCAGGACCACAAATTAAACTCCTTTCAGGAAACAATCATGGCTTCTAAACATACACATTGATTAAAGAACAATTGCAAATTTAGAGATTTTATTTCTGACAAATATTATAGCACTGGCAAGTTGTTCAGGACAAAAAATTAGGACTGAGTAAAGGTTTCAGCTCTCACCCTGTTCAGGAGGAGCTGGGTCTCAGCTTTGAGGCAGAGCTGAGGAACCATTGTAGAGGCTTCTGAAAGGCTGCAGGGCGACGTCAGACTTGCGGTGAGTGGGGTACAGCGCATCTCCCTCTGGTAAGCTTGCTATGTACCCCAAGCCAGCTTTTGTTATCTGAATGCTGCTGTCCAAATGCCCGTTTCCCCAGCCCAGGCAGTGGCTCTGCCTGGTAGGCTTCCGAATGCATCAGGGTCCACAGGAGAGGGGGGATAGGCAGTGCCCCAAGCGCCCTGCCCACCCATGCGGCAGCAGCTACTCCTGGAAATGCACACACCCCCCACAGGTGGCTTGGGGGAGGCAGTGCTGGACACCCACAGCAGCCTTCTGACTCCAGTCCAGCTGTGCCCGGACCACACACCCGGGGTCACTGCAGGCCCCTAGGGCCACCCCAGGGCCCTCCCTCCTCTGCCCTGTCGTCTGTCCCTCTGGGTGCCCACAAAAGCCAAGGCTTAGAACTGGGCACTGCAGCATGGCTCCTGCCCTCTTCCCTGCCCAGGCCCCCAGCTTGGGCTGAGGCCTCACAGTGTTCTGCCTGTTCTCCACTTGCCTGCCTGTTCTCCACTTGTCCCTGTGGAAGTGGATATGAGAGCTCGCGTGCCTGGGCTGTGGGCAGAGCCAGGCCTCAAGAGCCAGGCAAGCCCTACTTTAAGCTTAAAGAAGATATTTTACATATAAAAAGAACAAGCCCTTGTGGCCCCATCTGATGCTGCAGGGAGCATTCCTGAACTGCTCAGGAGAACCTGAAGGACAAGCAGTACTCCGGCTAGACACACATCATTCCCCGAGACTCTGGTGCATAAACAGTACACAAACTGCTCCTCACAGGACAGAGCTCTCCCAGTGTCCCTGTGCTCGCACCAGCTGGACACCTGTGAATGGGTCCCAGAAGTCCTAGGGACTGAGTGCTTGTCTCCCCCTGGGGAGATGCTGCGGGTGGTGCCTGGCCTCTCTGGGCAGCAGGAGGCCGGCCCGTGTGGAGGACCGCGGAGACACTGACTGGGAAGAACACCCTTAACAGAATGCTGAAGTCGCTGGCGTACAACAACAGAGATGCTTCCCTCCTAAGATCCGTCTTTGGCTGTCAATATTTCTACATGCCTGGTCAACTAATAAAGCCTAAATTTACAGGCTTCAACTTCAAAAACAAAGGGCTACAATCTTAAAACAAAAACATGGCCATACTTAAGAACTTTTGGGAAACTCATGGATTTCAAGGAAGGGAGGGAAAATCAATCTCTACAGAAACCTGTGAAACTCTACTTCTTTGCCTCAGCCCCGGATCGTGGTCCCTTTGAGCCTAATCTCCAGGATACTCAGCCCGTGCCCCGAGGCCAAGGCCATTCCCAGCACATCCGGGTCTCTGGACACATGGCTTTCGTATGAAGGTACCTATAATAAAAAGCTCATTATGTTCCTTGCAGCCAAGTGGGAGGATAATCTTCAAACTAAAACGTAATTCTAGCAATCATAAATATTTAAGTTTACCCTGTACCTTCAATGTTTAAGACCATGGATTTTACAAACAACAGATTTTAATATTATAATAAATTAGTGTATTGAAATTTCATTTACAATCATACAGTATGTGCATTTGGTTGGAAATGGGCGTCGTATCTTAGTGGACTCCAAGAGGACCAAAGGGAAAGTGGACTGTGCAAAGGGAAGGTGGACTGTGGCAGGCTGTGAGGAGAAGGGCCCTTCATCCTTCTTGGTGACAGCAACGGAAGCCCAGTGCCAGCGTGCCCAGCCTGCGCTTCCCTGAATTGGCGCTGCGCTGGCTCCACGCCTGTCCCTAGCCTTGAGCGCAGCTGAGGGAATGGAAGTTCAGTGAAGTCTCAGGAAAAGCTGTGCCCAGCATTCCTGGGGTCAGAGTGGCCCCTTCTGGGCACAACATGAAAATGAAGCAAGGGACACAGCGCCTCCGGCGGGCGTGTGCGCGACGCCACAGACCCTAACTCTGCATGAAAACACTCATTAGGGTTTTGTTTTTTTGGTCTGGGGCATGAACCCAGGGCCTTCATACTGAGCTGTATCGCCAGCCCCTTTATTTTGTGACAGGGTCTCACTAAGTTACTGAGTGGCCCAGGCAGGGCTCAGACTTGCAGTCCCCTGCCTCAGGGCCTCTGAGGGCTGGGATCCTACGTGTGCACCAGCCACCCTGGCTCTGAGCACCTGTGGGATACGGCTGCTTCTACAGGGCTTCCACAGCGGATGTTCCAGGTGGTCAGCAGGTCGCCTGCATGTTGCCCGACGGATCGCATGGGAGGCTTCTTCTTTCCTGCATACCTCAGAGCCGTCACCCCCACCGTCCCTCCCGGCAGACGACAGTACTGCTTCACCTGGAGTTTCGCTTGGTCCAGAAGTAAGCATTTCAGGTGAACACTGAACACGGCCCCCTCAGCCAAGGTCCGCTCCAGCCTTAGCTTCTTCGTGGCCCCGGGACATCCGATTGTCCATCTACACTGTGCGCGTCCCTGAGCCTGTCTGCGGATGCCTCACAGCCCTGAGCCCTCACGCTTCCTTTCCCATGGCGGCCACTAGAGTGGACTGAACACTGTGATCATTTCTCCACGTTGTCCAAATTTGTCTTAAGCACTTTTTAGCTTACCACTCCCAGCATTACTGCAGTGGGGTTTGCTGAATGACATTATAAAGACAGCCACGAGGGCCAAAGCAGCTCCCAGGCCCGGGGGACCACAGGGGCTGACCTCCTGGGCCACTCCTGAGAGGAGGGGGGCAATGATGCGGCCCACAGCAGTCACTGACTGTCCCACGCCGATGACAGTGCCGCTGGCCTGGGCGCCACCCATGGTCAGCTGTAGGTCTGTGACACAGGTCCGGCCAATGGTGGTGGAAAAGGACAGGAATGTGGAGGTGAGGACCACCACGGCCACAGTGCCTGCCGAGGCATAGAGCAGCAGCAGTGCGCAGGTGAGCACGCTGGAGTGCAGCAGGGCTGCGTGCAAGTCGTGCTGGTAGAGGCGCAGGACAGGTCCCAGGGTGAGGCCAGCCAGGGCGCCCAGAGCACTGCTGTACCCGATGAGGTAGCCCGAGGCCCGCGGCCGCACCCCAAAGCGCTGCTCCAGCGCCAGCACGAAGTTGCTGTGGTACAGCAGCACTGCCATCCCCATCAGCAGGCGCACCAGCAGGATGTCGCCCATCTCAGAGCACACCAGGCTCCGCCCGTCTTGCATGGCTGCCCTGGTGTCAGCCCAGAGCCCTGGAGGAGCGGTCTCTGTGGCCGCGGGGCTGGTGGCTGCCCCCTGAGGCTCATGGTCTGTCCTGGATGGTGCCTGGCGCCCACGCTGTCTCGGGCCATTCTCTGTCCCGCTGACTTCCATGCCACTCCAAGGAAAGAGCCAAACAAGACCTGTTAAAAGGACTACCTTTGTGAGAAACCCAAAGTAGAAGAAATACATCACAGGGCAAAATGAAAGACAGGAGACAAGAAATGGGAAAGCGATGCTCTGCGAACAGAAAGGGACCAAGGGATGGAGGAAGGGTGGTGGTGGGGGTGAGGATCCGGCTGTGTCCTGTACAAGCACGGAAGCCTCACAATGAATGCCATCCCTGCACGGCACACATGGACTCTCAAGAGTTTTACAAAAGAAAAGGCGAAAGCTGGCAGAGACCTGTCCAGGTGGGCTTGCGCGCTCTTCCTGGGCCTCCTGGGGAGGGCGCTGTTGTCGGCTCGAGGGCCTGACCCGCTTTGTACTAGGTTAACTAGTCTGCATTTCGGATTCCAGTCTTCCCTCCATTCCCACAGTCCCACTGTGATGACAGGGTTCCAGCAGGTCTTTCTCAGTTTTAAAGAAAACAAAACAAAAGCACCAAAGCAATATACAGAGGTCAGCTGGTTCCCAGCTCACAGCCTGTGCTGGTTTCCGAGAGCCATCACTTCATATGTAAGATCTTACAAATTTGAACGTATACTGACTTCTTCATAATTTCCTACCCCTACCGCTAACCCACCAAGTGTCTGTCTACCCATCCACCTGTCCATCCATCCATCCATCCATCCACACCCAACTTCAATGTTTACGGGGCACTTCCTGCATGCTAAGCCTGGTGTTCAACACCAGGAATCCACTGACAGGAATAGCAAGGGCTGCCAGCATTGCTGCCTTGAGGAATTAACGTAGAGGCTCAGGCAAGGAAGCAGGAGACAGGTGCCAAGGGGAGGCCAGGCTGGGGACACAGGCGCTGTGGATGGTGACAACAGACCTGGGCTTGGTGGGGAAGAGGATGGTGTGACAGCCGTAACTCTCGGGAAGCCTCTGCGGGGCCCTCCCCCAGCAGGGCCACAGCATGTTCCACAAGCCACACATGCAAAACCTCGGCACACCATCGTTATAGAGAACGATGCAGCCTTGGGGCAGCTGCCCTGCCCACCACGTCCCATCTTCCCCTGCCTTCACGCTGGCACGCTGCTGCCCCTGCTGTTTTATTTACCCACTGCCATTAAGCAGAAGGACCTCTTGGCAGCGCACACGGTGTAACTTTCTTACTTCTGTACTCCACTGTTCCATTGTGTGACACCCCCAACACCTCCCTACTGGCCTTTGAGATTTAAATGTTCAACACGGTCCAGTGGCTGAACTCAAGGCCATTTTGCATTGTCTGCACAACCTCATCTGTGGCTGTGGCTTCTACGAATAAATACAGAATAAGGGCTTCGGTCAAGACAGAGGACCAAGCAGGCGAGAGTGGGCCAGGACTCTTTGATTTATATCTTTAAAGGGACCCTGGACAGAATGTTAATAAAATTGTAAAAGAACTGTCACTGACAGACAAAAAGAATGGAATTAAAGTAAGTACCATGACCAGTGCAGCTGGCCCACCAAACCCCACTCTGTTAAGTGGGCAAAAGCAATCCCTGCAACTTCACGTGAGGTGGAAACACCTGCGGCCGAGGACGCTAAACCCGCTTTGCTTTAAGCTAGGGCAGAACACAGGCGGCACTCTCCCGGGCATGCCGAGCAGCAGCTCCCTGGTGGCTGGCCACCAGTGCAGCAGAGTTCAGGGTGCGGGCGACCAACTTCCAGAAGAGCAAAGAGCCCTGGTGGCGTTGGCGGCGCCGATCAGAAGAGGGCAGCCTGGGCGGAGGAAGGGGAGGAGCCGGAGCTGTGGTCCTCACCCGGCCTTCCCTTAGGCTGGGGTCTCCAGCCTCCCAGTGCAGACCTGCGCCCTCCTGGAGGCCTGCAGTGCACGGAGGGCCCCTGTACTGCTCCATCCCGACTCCGCCGGCAGCCCCTGCGCCCGCCCACCCGTAGTCCTCTGTACGCAAGTTCTCTGTGCTACACCCACCCTCGCGGATTCACAGGCCGACTGTGCACTCAGAATGATTTCCCTTCAGGTATCCTCCTTTACACAGAAGGTTCAGCTGCGCCAGCTGACCGTGTGCTTCATGACATTTATCTAGGTTTATGCCAACCCATCAGGCCTGTTCTCCTGGCTTCAGCTGCAGGTTATGATCCTGCAGAAAATTACGAATCCTACAGGAACTGGGATGAAATTCATGAACTTCACTTTTCAAATCTGAGATTCCTGATGTGACGTGGAATCCACGGCCCAACAGCACTCCTTGAACGGGGCTTCTAAAGCTGTGGCAGGAGATCTGCCACAGCAGGGCAGTGGACAGCATGGCTGCTCTGGGATGAAGCCGCTCATTCAGGGGCTGCCCACGCCCCAGTCTGCGTGAAGATGAAAGATGCGTTAGGCACCTGCCCTGGCCTCCAGGGAGCCCGCAGCCCAGGAAGGACTCTTCGGTTTATCAAATCTGATTGAATAACTGGCCTGCTCTGGGCAGGGGTGGAAGAAATGAGTAGCTCTAATAAAATCCTGGCCTGCAGTGTGAGAGTGTGTGTGTGTACATGTGACAAGGCAACAAACAGAACATGAATAAAATTGAGTGAAGTTAGCAGACTGACCAGGAAAGGCCTAAGGGATGATAAGAAGAGAAAGCCTGGAAAGACAAGTGGAAAGAATGTGGCAATGGAAGGAGTCAGGACGACACCTTGGGTGGGAAGCATGTAGGAGGTCACCGGGAAGCCAGTGTGCCCAGCTGATGCATGGGCACGGGCAGCAAGCGGGGGGCTTCCCAGGATGGCGCAGGCTATGTAGGGCAAGGGTGCTCCCCCTGGCAGGCCTTAGGAGCCTGCGCAGCGCTAGGGAAGGTACTATTTGTCTTCCATAACTTGATCTAAAATTGTAACATGCTCATAAAATAAAGCTGATTTTCATTCACATGAAAACTAATAAAAGAATATGTTATCACGTAAAAGAATGAAACTAGGTGTGATGGTGCACGCCTATAATCCCAGCGCTGGAGAGGCTGAGACAGGAGGATCACTATGAGTCTGTATAGTGAGACCCTGTACCAAATATGTAGATAAATAAATAAAAGGTTAAGAAATTATAAAAGAATGAAAATGGACCCTATCTTATACGCAAAAATAAATGCAAAACGAATTTAAAAACAGAAACACTTAAGAACTGAAACTATAAAAACTCCCATCAAAGGGCTGGCCAAATAGCTCAGTGGATTAAAGCACCTGCTTAGGCAGATGCAAGGGCTGGGAGTTCTATCCTTGGGCCTGCCAAGCCAGCCCTGGTCCTGGGGTGCGCTGACATGGAGACTGAGACTTGGCGTGGTGGCGCAGACCTGTAATCCCAGCACTTGGGAGTTGGTAAACAGGAGGACCACTACAAGTCCGATCTACATAGTGAGACCCTATAACACCTTATCCTAAATAAAAAAAATAAAATAAAAATAAACCTCCCAGAAGAAAAAAGTAGGAAGGAGCCTCTCAGAATTGGCTTTGTCAGTGGTTTCTTGGCTTTGCGCCCCAATGCACAGGCAGCAAGAGCAAAAGTAGACAAGAGGGCGACACCATACTAAACCGCTTCTGCCCTGCATGGGAAGCAATTTGCAGGAGTGCTCGTGGGCGGGCTCGTGATTTGCAAGTCTGATCCACATCTGGTGAAGAAGTCAGCATCCAAGATCTACGGGGCTTCCACATTAAACATGACCAAAGAGTGAGCTAAAGGCTCAAACAGACATGTCTCCAAAGGATGGCCGCCCGGCGTTCGAAAAGATGTTCAGTGTGTAAGGTGGCAACTCAGATCTGCAATAAATGCTACCTCATCCCCGTTAGTTATTAAAAAACAAAAAAGCTAAATGACAGCAAGGTTGTAAAAGCGTGGGAGGCCAGGTACAGGGACGTGGGAAGAGCACAGGGCGTCCTCAAAGTGACCTTCACTTCTGATCAGTGACTGCCTATTCTAAATCAGCCAGCCCAGGAGATAGGCATGGGCAGATCATAGTCCTGTCCACAGAATGACCTCCGGCGGCTCCATGCCACTCACCGGCATTGAGCAGGAAGATGGAGCAGCAGATGAGCGCGGTGAGGCGGAAGCCGCCCTCCAGCTCTGCCAGGTACCCGCCCAGCACAGGGCCCAGGATGAAACCCGCGCTCGAGGCTGTGTTAAACCGGCCCAGCACCACAGGCCGCTCCTTCTCTACCACTAGGTCAGACAGCAGCGCTCTGCAGATGGACAAGGTGTGCTTGAAAATACCTGCAAGGGGACAGAAACATGTTCCAGTCAGAAGGATGTCCCCGGGACGCTGTGCCTCGTCTCTGTCCAGGCTGGAGCTCTGACCTCCGCCGGTGAAATCGCAAACCTGCAGGCCCCAGCCCACCAGAACTGGACTCTGGGACTAATGCCACAGTGGTGGTAGGTGACCACATGCATGGCCCTCGCATGCCTGCCTCCTGTCATGATACCTGGCATCTGACAACCACTGTGGTGACTTCCGTCTCCTGAGCAAACATGCCTGCAGGCCTACTGTGTCCAGCACTGACTGCAACAACAGCAGCTCTTCCTGCCCTCCCAGAGGCTGGATTTTCCTAAGGGAAACACAGTGCGTCTCCATGAAGGTGACACGAGCTCTGGAGAGGAACAGCGCGGGATGACAGGATGCGAGCAGGAAGAATGAAGTGTCTTCACCCAGCCAACGCCAATGCCAACACCAGCTGCCCTCTACTCTGCAGCAAGGAGCTGACGGCCCTGCTGACGCACCTGCCGGAGAGCTGCAACATGATGCTGCCTTCCTCTTAGTTGTGCAGGTGTGTACAGCTCCTGTGCACCCAAGTGAGTGGCCTGGATCACTCTGAACTGCACCGTGACACAGAGACCCCCACAGGTCCCCGGTCCGTGGACTCGCTTTGCACAGCACCGTGCTGCCGAGACTAACACCTTGGCCTGGGCTGAGGCCCATGAAGCCCAGGATTTAAAATGACACCTGTGCAGCTGGCAGCCAGCCCTTTCAGAAGCAAACTGACAAAACCCTGTCGGTGTGAGACTGTCCCTTTCTAGACGTGTTTCCTCATAGGCACCAAAGGCGGGGATATAAGGTAGCGCTAGGAGATCGTGCAGGAATTCTGTGAGCATTCTGATATCCTCCTGGCATGGACTCGTCCAAGCCTGGGAGGACCGTGTGGTGGGCACTCTGCGACCACAGAGACGAGGAGTCTCATTATCTAAGGAGCGCAGGCACACGTGCGGTCAGGACCCATGGATCTGAATCCAGGCTGACTCGGCATGAGAAGCCCGACGACACCCTAGCTCCCTCCATCCGTGGCCACCCAGCAGTGAGGGGGCTGCACCGTGAGAAGGGAGAGAAAGGCTGCTTGGGGCAGCTCTCCCCATTTGCCAGGACCACGACACTGCAACAACAAAGCCAACATTACTAGAACTGGCTCCCTTCCCGAGAGCCTAAACCACTCCAGGCCTGCCTCCAGGCCTCTGCCCACCACGTCACTAGCTGTTCTCCTGTCTCTGGAAGGGTGAATGGTGTCCACCAGGAATGGCCATGTGTGTGACACACAGACACTGCCAGCCAAACGGCAGGCAGGGGTCAAGCCCGGCATAGATGACAAGGAGCAGCTACTGCCTGGGGAAGGCAAGGTGGACCGCAGGCCCCACGGAAGCCACAGTGTTAAAGCAGAAAGACACAGGGCGCGTTTTGGAGGGAGAGCCCAGCTGATACTCTGGGACACATACACATCACAGAGGTGGTGGGGCCATGTGAGATACACTCTCTTCCGCTGGGGTGCCAAGCGAGGCCAAGCAGCTAACCGAATTCCAGCAGACACGCAGTGCTGCAGTCCTGAACCAGGGTCGGGGAGGCTGCTGGACACCAATGGGTAAGGAGAGGAAAGGGTCCTGGAAACCAGGCCTGACTGCGGGGAAGGCAGGAAGCACTTCCACCATCATGAGACGCCCACCCACTGGACGCCAGCCGCATTCACGAATGGATGAAATGATTCAGAAGGGAGCAGCAGCCAAGAGCAGTCTGGGAGCAGAAAGCCACCCAGGCAAGTTTCAGGTGAGGTCAGCAGTCTGGGTACAAAGCAGGAAGCTCGCCTCACCCAAAGAGGGAACGGAGCCCATGGTGCAGGCCACAGGCAGCAAGGATTCCTACTCTGTACACAGAGCTGGGCTGGAAGGAGGTGTGTCAGGGGCGGGCACAGCACTGCAGGGGTCTTGGGGACTTGGGGACATGTGCCCTGTTGAGGATGAGGTCTGAAGCAGCAGAGGCAGGGCTGAGGCTGAGCATTCAGCCATCGCTGCTGCTGGGGATGCACTCTGGCTGTTACCGTGCGAGGCCACATTCTCTGGGACAGCTCCCAGGGACCAGCAACTCCAGGGCTGCACTCAGGGCAGGGGCAGGGAGCAGGGCCCGGGAGGGACTCACCCACTGGGACTCGCGCCAGGGCGAACAGGAGCACGCTGCTGGAGGCTCCCAGGAGGAGGTAGCCCAGTGCGCTGAGCAGGAGGCACAGCAGCAGGGAGCGGCGCCTTCCGGCCACGTCGCTCCAGCAGCCCTGTAGAGCGGGACAAGGTCCACGGTAAGGGCCACCACCTGGAAGCCCCGCAGAAGGCTGGGAGGAAGCTGCTTGCTGACCTGGGGATGCGGCTCTCTACACCACTGGCCAGACACGACACCTGCCTGTCCTCCTGCAAGCTGACGGGGACACCCCACGTTTTCTTGGGCCAAACAGTGAAGTGCGATGAGCTGGTGGCTGGACCAGCGTGCTAGAGGCTGAGATGCCATCCAGAGGGCCCGTGGCCACCTTCCCTCCTTAGGCGATGACACTTCTCAGACATCACATTTGGCATTTTGAAATTCATGGAACGTGGAGAAGCGGAATGAAGAGTATTAAAAAATCCTCATGATCCCAAGCTTACACTGGGTATAGTTTTAAGAAAATGGTTGTAGGGGAATAAAAAGGATTAAGACCTGTACCTGTGCCTGTTCCCAGGGGTGGACAACCATTATGTGTGAACTAAAAATACTTGAAAGAAGCAAGCGGCCCCCGGGGCTCTGTGTGGACCCACCGTGTGCTAACAGCGTGCTCACTACCACCTTCAGTCATGCCCCACACTGTATTATTAGTACTAAGAGTACTCAGTCTTTACTAGATACTTGGCTCTTCTCAATTTGTCAAAGATGTAAGTAATGCTATAATAAGCACCTTCATAGTAAACTTGCTGCAAGCACCCTTGGATGTACCCTGAGAATAGGGCCCTAATATTGGGGTTGTTAGGTGAGAAGAAAGGCCTATTTTTAGGCAGCTGATAAACACTGACAAATTATTCTTTAAAAAGATCCATACCCCAAATCAGCATCGTTAGGAGGGTACCATCCTTGCTCCTCGGTCTGAAGGAAACATAATTGCCTTAGAATACTACTAGCTAGGGCTGGGCATGGTGGCGCACGGCTGGAGGGCCAGCACCCGGGAGGCGGAGGCAGGAGGACTGCAGGCCTGGGCATGGTGG
>NW_004524628.1:8570614-8656231 GCF_000260255.1 Octodon degus
GGCCAGCACCCGGGAGGCGGAGGCAGGAGGACTGCAGGCCTGGGCATGGTGGCGCAGGGCTGGAGGGCCAGCACCTGGGAGGCAGAGGCAGGAGGACTGCGGGGAGGGCAAGGCCAGTCTGGGCTACACAGTGAGAGCCTGTCTCAACAAAGTAAAACACAGAAAACAACAAAATACAACCAACTGAACTCTGTGTGGGGACACAGGGACACATCTGAGAGTGGGCAGGGACGGGTCATGGATGCTGTCACAACAAGGCACTGTCCTCAGGTCAACGTGACAGCCACCTGAGCTCTGGGGCACCGGGCCCTCTGCCCACCACATGCCAGCTGCGCAGCTCGCAGCCCTCCCCATCTCCCCACGTGTGAGTAGACCATGAGGATCTAAGACATAAGCCGTCATGAACCTTTTTGGGGAACCTCCAGAGGGAAAGCCTCCACAGTACTGCCAAGTGTCTACAAAAGTCCCTGATCCCGGTCTCTTTCTTTTCAGAGGATTTTGGAAATCTCCCCTATTTCTGAGTGGGCAGTCTCGGCCTCCTGGGGTGGTGACAGTACCACTGGCTGGCAGTCTGGCTGCGCCTGGACGCCCCTCGGCTCTGGGCCACCCCCAGGCACGCGTGGCTTCTGCCCTCTCTCACCTCAGAGTGTCTCCCCTTCCAGGCCTTAGAGCATCAACACCTGGAGCTTCATATAAAGTGGGTCATCAGCAACACCCACCAGCCCCCAGGCTCATTACTGTGACAACTAGAGAGGCTCCAACTGGGCAAGACGCACAACACATACTGCACGAATGCCTGCTACTCTTGTGAAAAAACATCAAAAACATTAACTACATCTAACAGGTCACAATCTTTCTTCATAAACATTTCTTCTTAAATTATACATTTTAAAAAAACTTATAATGATTAAAATATAAGTTTATCACAGCATTGGTTAAATAGAAAATTGGGACCAGGTATTTCTTTATTTGAAGATCCTGCAAGGAGGGCTTTCACTAAATTCCAACTCAGCCAAGATACACAGTATCATAGGCTTTGCAGGCACAAGCAGAAGATCTAGGATCCACCTGAGAAGCACACAGGGCGAGGGATGGCAAGGAAAACTCACAATGTACAACACTGACCCTGGGCCAGGTGCCCTGGTGAGTGCTGGTGACAAATGCTGACCACTCATGCCTGGTCCTGTGCCAAGGAGGTGAGAGGCCAGTGGGCAAGGGAGGAGCACTAATGTGTCCCATGGCCTTGATGCTGTGACCCGTACCCACAACAAGGACATGTGAGGGGCCTGCCCTGCACGGCACAGGGCTCAGGAGGTCCGGCCCAAGCTTTCCTCCCAAGAGCATCACTCGATAGGTTCTGGCCCTACAGTGGACTGCTGAATTACCACGGTCGTCAGCTAACATGGCTGAAGCCCTGAAAACAGCAGCTATCTTCCCAGAGACCCCCTCTTTCTTCTCCCCCAATCCAGCTCTGGATATAATTTCCTCTCACCTTTCCCGCGCACACAGGGGAGACCCCAGTCAGCTCCTGACATGTAACTGGCCCTGCCCCTCAAGCCCCACCCCTAGCAAAGTCCATACAAGTCTCAGCTCTCCTTGTCTCAGGTCAGAGGATCCCCCGTGCACTCAATCCCCTCCATGTCTTTGGAGCCAATAAAGGTGTCTACCTTTCCTATCTCTTCACTGTATCAACTGAAAAGCCTAAGAGCCATGAAATACCAGAGCCTGAAATCCTGGAGGTCTGTCCACTGCCTGGGATCGCTAAGGTAATGGCAGGTGACTTTCAGGGGGAAAAAAAAAAAAAAAAAAAAGCATAGTAGGGGCTAGGGATATAGCTCAGGGGCTGGGGCTATAGCTCAGGGGCTGGGGATATAGTTCAGTGCCTGCCTGGCAAGTACAAGGTCCTGAGTACGATCCCCAGTACCAAAAAACAAAGCAACATAAAAACAGTACAGCAGATAAGCAATATCTGGGTACTGAGCCAGGTGATTTGGTCAGAGTATTGAAATTCTGGAATTCTTAATTTTCTTCTAGAGGAATATAGATGCCAAGCTACACTGCCTGATTGTTAGAGCTTAAATGAGAATAAAGCTGTTATCTTTATGTAAATTTAATGCAGGAAATACTTTTTTAAAAAGGACAAATCTGGGTGTGGTGGTACATGCCTGTAAGTCCAGCACTTGGGAGACTGAAGCAAGGGGACTGAGAGTTCCACACCAGCCTGGACAAGGAGCTGCTTAGGGAGGCCCTGGCTCAAAAGGACAGCAGAATTAGAAAAAAAAAAAAAAAAAAAAAATCAATAAGGGAAGGAGCTCTTTAGTCATTTGGGAGTTCAGTAGGTAATTCAAATGAATTTTTGTTAAAAAAATAAAATAAATAAATGCATTTTACAGTAAAGCAATGCCCAGGAAACATAGGTGAATACTTCACCCATGCTCACTACGTGTGAGACCACCAGGACAGCTTGGTCCAGCCCAGCCACCAATGGTCAACCCATGTGACCAAAGTGACATGTGTGACATGGGCTGGACCACGGGACACTGAGGTCTCTAGACCAGAGTGGTGGCAGCAGCTAGCAAAACAGAGAGTGAAGGGGGAGGGCAGGAAGTTTCTTCTGTACTCCTCCCTGGCGTGGTCATAAGCAGAGTGGCAGGGTCGCTGTGGACCTCTATCCTCCACATGCAGAACTACAACACACACATGGCTTCCGAGTGTTCGCTGAAGTCTAGCTGAGATCTGCCCAGTGCCTCAGAAGACATCTAGCCCCTTCCGCCCCCTGCTTCTCTTAGACCAAATAAAAAGAATGGACAATGAGAGGATCCTGGATACTCCAGCCATCTGCTCATTACTTATTGGTAAATCTCAAGCCCTCTGGGAGTGCAGCCACCAGGCGCGGTCCTCGGCTGTGGGCCCACGAGCTCCAGATGCGTCAGGGAAGGAGGATGACTTACCACCAAGGTGCTAGAGAAGAGCTGCAGAATGCCGTAGGAGGAGCCTGCCATAAACAGAAAAGAAAACAAGCAAACAGGAACAACATCAGCAAAGTTGGGTGTCACAAAAAGAATCAAGGTAGTAACAATTACACACCAATCAACAAACAACCAGAAAAGCAGATGTTTTAGAAAATGGAAAGGAAATTGATCTACGTCCTTTCCCAGTTGGAAGAAGATAAGTAATAGTATTTTTGATAGAAAGTCTTCAAAATAAAACAGAAGGTAAAGACAAAGGGGAATAAAGGTGGGGGTCGACCTCAGGGGCCTGGAAGAAAGCCCTTCTCCTCTCCATCAGAGCTGCATAGCTCCGACTTACAACAGCACACAGTGTGGCGCACACCTGTAATCCCAGCGCTTGGGGCGGCTGAAAACAGGAGGATCACTACGAGTCCCATCCGTGTATGAGACCCTGTAGACCCTGTACTAAATCCAAAACAAAGACAGCCGAATCTTAGAAAAATTATGCAGTCTTAAAATCTTAACAATGACTCATCTCTTATCATTTCTCAAGAGATGGGCAAAATACATGGTGAATGTTCACATTTTAAACATTTTCTTACAGTAAAAAAATACACTGCCACAGAAGTCCCTCAAAATCCTCCCACTGCTTTGAACACACGTATCTCATCATGCTTGGATTTTCTGAACCAGCTTTAGGAGTCCTGTTTCTTGAGTGTCTTTATGTGGCGTGATCAAAATCGTCCACTTTATCCGCTGGACCTGGCACTGTGCAGCTTCTAGCTCTTTCCAACGTCAAGGCCACCATGAAAGGTCGATGTCTTCAAGGCATTCAGGACATCAAGGCAGACATGACAGCACAGGCAAAGACACTCATGAAGGAGCGCTTCCGGAACCGCTACAGAAAGTGGCCAGAACAATAGGAGAAGCATGTTCCAAGAAAGAGGAGCACTCTGAGGGGCATTAATGGGAGTGTCATTTCCTAAAATATTTCTTTTCTCAAAAATTAAACAACCACTGTATTATTGATCACACTGCTTATATTTGTATTAATTTCATAAAGAAACCACAAGGTTTTACCACAGTCTCTTACCTCCATTACCATGCAGTACATCTCACGGCTTTCCCTAGAAATCTCCATACTGCTAGTAATCTAGCATAATTTTTTTTTTTTAAATTTATGTACTTGGTACTGGTCTCGCTACACAGCTCGCATTCATAGAGATCCTCCTGTTTCAGCCTCCCCAGCACTAGGATTACAGGCGTGCACCACCATGCCTGGTTTCAGCAGCTGGGGGCAGGGGAGCAGGGCGGGACTGGCATGGTGTGCAGTACCGGGTATTGAACCTGGGTCCTTGCACTTGCCAGGCAGGTGCTTAGACTGCTGAGCTATCTCCCTGGCCCTGGTCTAGTATAGTTTAAAACACATTTCTTCCTATTACTCTGTTCAGTGAAATTCTGTACCATTTCTAACAAAATCTATTTGTCCAGCTTGTGAATAACTGAGATGTTAGTCTAAGGATTTCTCATGAATCAGTGAACTTCTAAACCCTAAGTCCTGCATCATTTGTGTAGGAGACTCTTCCAGGACCTTGTCTTGGTCCAAAAGGCCAGTATTTATAATCCCAAAGTTACGTTATTGGGATGCCATCAAGTTGATTCCAATCTACCACTTACAATGCTACCCACGATGAAAATAAAGACACTAAAGTATATTTTCAATCATCGAGGAGTCAAGGGGCTCTAAGTCCAGCCATGAAGTTGGCTTTCTGGCACCAAGAGAGTGACTCAGGGCCTCACCTGGTTTTTATTCAGTGGGGGAGTGGCTTGAGGAGGATTGACTGAGAATTGTGGGAAGTAGGTGATCACTGTGAGCTGAGCTGGGTGGGTGGCCTACATTTACCTAAGGCCAACTGATAAACAGAAGTCCTAGCCAGCTCTGTACATAGGAAATAGGGTCAGCCTCAGTCAAAATGGAGATAGTCGCTCTTCTTTCAAGGAGAGCTGCTCAGGTGGTCCTCCACAATTTGTAAAGTGATGACTGTCAGGTAGAAACCTAAAGGTACCCAGGGTCCTTTGGGCTATGGTTCTGGAGGCACAGGAACCTTGTGACCAATTTGTCAGGCTGGGCCCAAGCTTCCACAGCAGGGGTGAGCTCTGCAGATTAAGTCTCTGGTGCTCACGGCCAGGTAATGGGTTCCTGTAGGCAGGGGCCACCCCTACCCTTCAGCACACACAGCTAGCTCCTGGGGACACAGAGTCAGTCCAGGTCATATCAGTGGCAGTGTGAGATGTGGGGATAACAGGCAATCCTCAAGCCTTTCGGAATACGGGCAGTCCAGACTACAGAGGAGATCCATGTGCTTTAGTGCAACATTAAAACTACTTTAGAAATTCATCTTGTCATGTTTCCCACTTGCCTTTGGACATCACTTGGGAATAAGGAGTGAACTGTCTGCAAGGCCTTAGAAGTCAGTGCTCGGCAGCTGATCAGAGCTGCCCACTCACCTACAATGCCAGCCACAGTAGGACTTGCTCCAAGAGACTTGGCATGAAGGTCCAACAAAGGGATGACCATGCTGACCCCGAACAAATCCTAAGAGGAAACAAACAAGGACGGCTTGGGTTAGAAACTCTGGCCAGAGAAATTTTAAAGTGGTGGTCCTGAAATTATAAAATGACTTCAAAAATAAAGCCAGTATCTAACCTCCTCAGCAAACAGAAAATAGCAACTGTATTCTGAAGTATCCTGTCCTCATCTGGGCAAGGCCAGAAGGGCCCCAAAAGAAATGTGCCTCATGCACCCCACGTATAAATGCCTGGGTTACCTGGACCAGGGTCAATTTCATCTCTAGCTTCTTCTTAGCCTTAAGTTTCAAAACAGTGCCAAGTCCCTCCCATTAAAAACGAAAATCAAATAAAGGAACTTCAGATGCTGAAGTAGAAAAGAAGGCCACAGGATTGTCCATATTTATGGATGAAGCGGCATTTGCTGAAAGATAAGTGTTTCTTTCTGGTCTTAGAGAAGGCAACTAGCATGCTAGAACCTGGTCAGTGGCTTGCAGGCAGTAGCTGAGAAAAAAGTCTCAGGACAGCAGCAAGAGAGGGTGTCTGGGCACTGAGTAGGCTCTTGCAGGGAAGGGCAGTGTTTCACACAAAAGTCTAATAAAGCAGGGCTTTGGGTCAGATTGACATCTCCACCCCAGCTCCATCACTTGGTCACTGTGTGCCCCTGGAGAGGTTTCTTGTCACCTGTAAAAAAGGGGTCTAGTAACACCTGCCTACTGACAGAATGCCTGAGAGAGCCTGGCGCACACGCGGAGACCCAAACAGCTCTCTCCGGCCTTGCATCTGGGAAGAATTCTGAGTGTAACAGAATTCTGTTGTGCGTGTCCAGCAACTTGGTGAAACACACTTTCTTCAAGGCCTTAGTTATTCACCCAACAGAGGCTGGGTCCGGGGCCCACCTCTCTGTGCTCCTCTGACCTGGCTGGGTGTCCTGACTCCTAATTGTAGGGAAGGCAGCCTGAGGAGATGCGGTGGGGCCCTGGGGAATCGAGGTGATCTCCCAGGCTCCCACTGACATCTCAGCTGAGCAGCTCTGCTGCCCAAGGAGGAAAACCTGCGGGCTGCTCCTTCCAGCTCTGTCCTACCTTGGGCTAGCTCCCAGGTGGGCTAAGGGTACAGCACTAGGCTAGCCTGGAGAGGGAGGGGTGAGGAGGAGAATCTGGCCTTTGCAGATGAAGGCGCAGGACACAAGCTTTTTTGTAAGGCTGCAACATCGCTGGCACAGGAGCTGCATCTGACAGTACCGGAGCTCCACAGCGCCGAGGAGGTGAAGGGCACCCGAGCACGGGATTGACGGATGCACGAACACATGGACGATGGTTGCTGCTATCTACTTGGCTGCCCAGTCCACGCTGGACATAATTTCTGGAGTTAACCAGGACGGACACACATACACACACACCCCAGGACGGAACAGAACCTGAACCTGTGCTGTGCAGTCTACACACACTGTGCAGCCCGGCGGAAAGGCGCGCACAGGACACGTGAGCCAACCAGGAAGCCCAGGAAGGACCCGCCCTCCGCTCAGGTGCGGCTCTGGGCAGCGCACGTCCATGGCTGCGCAGGACACACGGCTGCGCCCGCGCCGGCTCCACCTCGCGGTGACACCGGGGCGCGGCTGCCGGCCCGAGGGTCTCGGAGGCAAGGTCCCGGCTGGGCTGGGCAGGGCTGCGCTGGCAAGTCCGGGCAGCCGGGTGCTGCTCCAGTCCGAGCTCCGCGCTTCCCGCCTCTTCCCGCCGCGTTCCGCACTCACCAGGAAGCCCACCAGGTAGAGGCCAAGCAGGAAGCGGCGAGCTCCCACCGCGCCCGGGCCTCGCTCCGGCGGCAGCTCCGGAGTGGCTGAAGCTGGCCCGCCCGGGGCCCCGAACCTCAGGCACCACATCGCCCACACCCGCCCTCCGCGGTCCGAGCCGCAGCCCCACCCGCTCGGAAGCTCCGCCCACCCACAAAGCTCCGCCCACTCGGAAAAAAGCCCCGCCCCGCTGGCTGGGCCTCCACTCCAGCGGTAACCCCGCCCCTGCGTCCCAGCCCGCCTCCAGTCCAGGCCCCGCCACACTTTCTGCCCTCTTCCGCCAGTAGCCCCGCCCATGTCCTGCCCCAGCCCCAGCCCCGCCTCTAGCGGAAGCAGCTGTATGCGCTTGCGCAGAAAGGTAGCTGGAGGGGTGCGGAGCGGACGCGCGTCACGTTTGTACAGCTCTGCAAGGAGCGTGAGATGACTCGTGCTCGGTGCGCTCCAGTTTGTGCTGGCGGCGGCGCTGCTCCGCCTTTCCTCAGACAGAGCTGGCCCAGTGGCTGAGGTGGGAGGGGGTCGCGGGGCCGGTGCTGCTAGGGTCGCTGAATGTGGCTCGCCAAGCGTTGAGTTGGGGTTTTGTAAATCGCGGGGAAGCCGTGCTGGCCGCGCAGCGGAGAGGCGAGGAGCGCGCAGCCGCAGTGGGCCGCACCGCGACTGGCGGCTCGGCGTGCGTGGCGGTCGGTGTGCGTGCGGTCGGCGTGCGTGGTGGTCGGCGTGCGTGCGGTCGGCGTGCGTGGGTCGGCGTGCGTGCGGCCCTCCGCGGGCGCCAGGGACTCCCCTGAAGCTTCCTGCGGAGCAGCCTGGGCGCCGCACAGCCTGCGGTTGCCCGTCCTGCGCTGTTTCTCTGCATCGCGCATTAGTTTCCTACGGATGTGACAGTAACAAATTGCCACAAATTTGCTGGTTGAAAACAACACAAATTTATTCTTTTACAGTGTTGGTGGCGAGGTGTTTAAGTTACTGAAAAGTGTCAGATGGCATGGGCCCTCCAGAAGCTCTGCAGGAGACCGCTTCTTGTTTTTCAGTTCTGGCGGCCTTGTGCTCTGGCTTGAGGCTGCCTCACTGCACCCGTAGGTTAGTGTCTTAGATCTCTGCTGTCTGCCCCCGCTGCCGCCCCCGTGTGCCAGGTGTCCCCGTATGCCCCTGTTAAGGATGCCTGCAGTTGCTACCAGCGTAATCCAAGACAGTCTCCCATTTCTTGTTCTGTAACTTCATGACCTTTAATTTTTCCATGTAAGGTAGCATACATAGATTAAGGAGCATAGATTGGAGGAGCAATTTTCAACTGACTGCATTCACCTGGACATGAAATCACGTATGTGTGTGTTATCAAACCGAGGGTCAATTTGGGGCTTTTCTAGAAAACTCAATTAAATTACCAAAGCTTACAGCATGATTCAAAATCCTTCAGCCTGAAACCCATTGCCCTGCCTTTCCCTGCTCTGTCCTTGTCTCTGCTCTCCTTTAGTGCTCCTTTCAGTTTGCCAAGGAAGAAGCAGACTTGAGCCTGGCGTACAAACAGAGATGCGTGACATTCTGGAGGAACCTGAAAGTGGACCGCTGGAGTGTCCCAGGGCTGCCTCGGCCAACTGCAGAGCAGAGGTGATTAAGATTTCTCCCGGGGGGGGGGGGGGGGGGGGGCGCGGGGGGGGGGGGGGGGGCGGCCCAGAGGGGTGGGGGGGGGGGGGGGGCTAGTGCTGCTGCTGGCTGTCTAGTTTGTGTGCGGTGAGAGACAGACAACGAAGAATGCTGCTCATGGCCAGTTTCTGACAGGCTGGGTGAAACATTAGCAACAAAGAAGCCTGGAGAAGGATGCGAATGGAAGTGTCAAAGGGGGCAAAGGGCCTAGGAGACAGTTTTGTCCTGAGCGAATGCCTATCAGTGGGTTTTTACTGCAGAGACTTAATAATCGGGTTGATAGAGTGAGGTGCTCTTTGGATGCCACGAACCACACAGAGCTTCTTCACTAGTCTCTTGCAAGAAGGAGCCAGAGATAGACCTTGCAGCTGTAGAATTAACCATATGGCCTTACTCTTGTAATGCAATTCCTTTATGCCTAATCCACCAACAGAAGAGACAGGCAGGGAGATCTCCGATACCTATACCGCATTCCCTGGAGAGGCCTTGTTAGTGACCTGATAGACCGTTGATTGTATTAATCCTTGTCGCTGTGGAAGGTGCACATGGTGAGCCACAGTGGAGTAAACGCACATCCTGGATGTTGATCTGCCTGTTTCATTCAGGATGCCTGTGACCCCACCACCATCCTTGCAACCACAGAGCCTTACCACCATGATGTCATTTCACAAATCATCATTCCTGGTCACTGTTCCCATTCTTCTGCAGAATCTCTCTTGTCACTGGCAAAAAACACCTCACACCTGCAGCTTGAGGGTGGAGAGGCTTATTTTGGTTCATGGTTTCAGTGCAGAAGCCAGCATGGAAGGATAGCAGGAGGCAGGAGCCAGGCACAAGCCACACACGGCCAGGTCACGGCCTCAGCCACCCACAGCTTCCAGCCAGGGCCCACCTGCAAAGCGGACTGTTGGGACACATTTTAGGTCTGAACCATAACAGTGCCTCTCTTTACTGAGTCAGCTGACTTTACAGTAATCTGAAAGGATGGATGGGTGTCCTGACACATATAGGCTGTGCTTGGAATACAGCTCACGTACAGGGCTCTGTCCAATCCCAGGGGACATGGATTCGGAAATAAAAAGGAGAAAGTGGCAATTTTCCTTTCAGAATCACTGACAAAATGATTGCTTCCTGGACAAACGATTTGAGCTCTGCTGATTTAGAGACCTCAGAACCCAGGATTCACCAGGAGGCAAAACAAAGATTGTATCAAATTTAGAGATGAGGCCACCACTGAGTCACTCTGGAAGATGGATTGCTCAGTGGGCCCAAGCAATGGATTTGAGTACGGCCAAGAAGGACTACAAACACAAATAAAAAAAGCAAATCTGCTAAAGAATCCCCTCTTTTGTGAAACAGTCCTGCGTCACTGAATGTGCTAACCAATGCCTCCCAGGTGGTATTTTGGCTGCAGACAAGTGAAAATTGGTGAAATAGGTGGCAAAAGAAACAATCCATAGATATTTGTGGCTTCATGCTCAATTACATCCTCAATTACAACACTTAAGTTTTGAATATTTTCTGTTTGACATATATATGTCATGCTTACCAATTTTTATTTCCAAATATTCTGTATAAAAGTAGCTGGAAATTTAATTTTTCAAGTAAATATTTAGGTAACAGACTATTCAGTGATTTTGACTTCATTTGAGAATTACTATAACAAAGTAGTATTGCTGTTGAAAACGTAAAGTGGAAACTGAGTTTTTGTTTGCTTTATAGAGTTGGAATGTGGATAAAATGAGGCATCTGAGGCCTGAGTAGCATGGGCTGTTCTTTTTATAAATATATTGCTCTCAGTTTCCAATATTCCCGTCATTGCCTGCTTTGTGATACCGGGTAAAGATTCTCTCTTCACTAACGACACCAAATGTTTAACTTTTTCCTGTAGATGGTGCTAAGGGCGCCGTCTGAGGAAGGGGCTTCATCGCAGCCTTGTGTGCTTTTCACTCTTCCTGCTGTTTAGAGTGTGGCAGGGAGACGACTGCAGAACATCGGTGGTCCCCCGTCCCCAGTGAGTTTCAGGAGCACCCATGCCCAAGGCATATCCATGCCCAGCTGGCCTCCAAGTCAGCCTCCCCAGTGCCTTGCAAGTGACACCAGGCTTTTCCCACAGGAGTCCCAGCTGGTGGCTTTCCAGTGTGTTTTTCCAATGCAATCTTTTATGACTTATTCTTGCCTGTTTTACTCAGTCCCAGCTGAGTAAAACAGGCAAGAATAAGTCATAAAAGATTGCATTGGAGAAGAAGATGTACAATTGCCTTTACTCACAAATCTTGTAGTCACTATGTAGAAAGTTCTAAGGAATCCATGTAGAACTAATGAAGTGAGTTCGGTGAGGTTGCAGAATATGAGGTCAGTAATGCAATTTTGTTCATGTGTGCTATTAGAAAGTGGAGTTTAAGAACATTTCCAACCTAAAAACTGCCTGGAGATAAATATGATGAGAGATGTGCAGACAAGATGGCAAAGATCTAGAGCCTTCTTTTATTTGTGCCATTCCCCTGGTATAACTATGTCTTGTAACCTTGAAAAATGAGGCAATGTCTGCTGACCGGCCAGTGGGAAAGCTTGCTTGTTGTTTAAAAAAAGTAATGGAGATCCTAAGCTCTGTATTCCCCAACTGTGTGCGTGTGTAGCACTCGTAGGAATCTGTTAACATCACCGTGATGGGATGTATCCCCAGGCGAACCGATGCATATGTGCAGTTGTTTATACTACATGCTGTATTGTGAGCAAAAGGGATTTTCATATCTGACCCGGGAATCTCCTGGCTTCCGCTGATCCCTGTGAATTGTAGTGGGTTTTGATTTTAGATGAGCTAAGATCAAATCAAAGACTCATCAGAGCCAAATACACTGAAAACTATAAAACATTGCAAAGGGATACAGAAAAAAGATAAAAATAGTTGCAGACACCTAGCACAATCAGAAACTAGAAGCCTGAATATTATTTAGTAGTTTATTTATTTATTGCAGTGCAAGGACTTAAACTTGGGACCTTGTGCTTGCCAGGCAGGTGCTTATGCCACTGAGCATATATCCCTGGCCCTTCATAGCCATTTATAGCATGCCACATTGATGACTTGTCACTCTGTAAGTTAAAGTTGGAGTACCAAGAATTGGTAAGACATGAAAAAATAACACTGTGGGCATGTGCAATTGTGTAATGATTTTGGAAAGGAGATTAGAGATTCTTTAGGAAGCTAAGCATGCACCTAATGCATGAGCTGGAAACAACCCAAATATCTGTCTGGCAGCGAATGGAGAAATCAATGTGGTGTGTCCATACAAGGGAGTACTAGTTGGCAGTACACATTATGAACTATGAACTGGTGTCACATCTTGCATGATTCTTGTCAAAGTTATGCCTAGTGAAGAAGCCAGATGTAAATATATGTGCTGTGAGTCTATGCATATAAAAAATTTAGAGTACTTTTAGTCCCTGCTCTCACATACAAAGGTCCTGACCTATTTTTATAATAAGAAAAAACACATGCAGTCTGAAAACATAAATTGAGGATTGCAATCACAGGGCAGCGTATCACCCATGAATATGAAGAGACTAATGCAGGGAATTGCAGAGGTCAGCTGGTAGCCACTAGAACTAGCAACGGAAAGAAACAGTTTAGTAGCAACTTACTGAATTTCCAGAGGCTCCGTGTGAACTGACCAGAGAAAAGCTCCTCAAGCTGGCGTTCAGGATTGCCCCCACGTCCATGGGTGTCACTGACGGAAATGTCATCAGGTTCTCACAGTGAAGATCTGAGAAAGAAATCTCATGTTTCCAGCAGAAGAAGGAAAAGGAAGTAATTTAAAAATACATTCATAGAAACTGGACAATCTTGAAATTTACCCAGATTATTGATACTTTTTTTCAGGCATCTGGTACAGCAGAGAAACAGGCAGAAGGAAAAAGAGAAAAGAGGCTTTATTGTCTTTGAGGACACGGACAGAATAGGAAAGATGAGGAATTCTCTCATTTGGAACAAAGGGAGGCTGAGGCTCTTATGGCCTTTTGCCAGGGGTGGAGTTTGAAGGGGATGTTCAGATATACCTGGGGGAACTGATTGAGGGTCTTCCCTGGGGCAGTGGGAAGGGTGAAAGGAAATTATATCCTGGGCTGAGTTGAAGAAGAAGGAAGGAGGTGGTCTTGGGGAAGATGGGCTTTTGTTTTAAGGGCTTCAGTCGTTTTGTATGACCACCATGATGATTTTAGCAATTCATACTAGTGCCAGAACCTATCAGTTATTATCTATAACAAAGGTCTACTCTTACCAAGGAAAAATTTTCTACCAGAATTTTATGGGTCCTGGGAAATTTAGCAACTGTTATATATAGCTATTATAACCCTTTGTCTCATATGAAGACAGTGCTGCTAAAGGGGACAACCCAGGAGAGCTAAAGACACTAAATACACGAGTATCTAGTTGCAGAAATTTCTTCTTCTCCAACAGTCCTCCAGGATAATAGCAACTACTGAGGGACATGCAGGACACAGACCCCATTTAGGTAGCTGTCTCTAGGGAGCAAGAAAGACCACAGGAAGAAAAAAACATGAGAGGAGTGTGAGAAAATCTTCCAACTGTGCAAACATTAACTACACCTTGACTGCTAGCCAGATGGTAGGAAACCACTCACCAAAAGCCCATATATCCGGTAGTCCGTTGCTCACTACATCATGTCTTCAACAAGACAACAAAAAGCTGTAGTTCATGCTAAAAGACAAGGGGAGACAGCCTTAAGAGACAAGCCAAGCATTAGAACCAGTCTCAGTGATGACCCTGAACTTGGAATTATTTATAGGATGGGCTCAGCCATGGAAAGAAATGTTGAGCTATTTGGTAGGTCAGTGGAAGGTTCTCAAAAACAAATCATTTTCAAAGAATTGAACATTAATAAGTTATAGAGCAATTTCAAGAGTTGGATGATAAGCATACTCTGTGGTAATATGAAAAGGAGAAAAAGAACAATCATTTGAAGTAACAGTGGGTTAGTATTTTTCACATTTAGTGGCTGACACTGAACCACAGGAGGTAGAACCTCAAGGAGGATGAATAGCAAAACTACACTGAGGCAGAAAACCAAAGACAAAACCATGAAATAACTCAACATAAAATGCCTTATCTATAGAACTTTACTGTTGCATGTGCACAGTTGGAACAGTAAATCACACCTCTCTGAACGTACAGCCTGTGGTTGCAAAGAGAACAGCCACCCTTGTGTCTTCATTTTGTTAATGTTGCCACTGTCCTAAGGAAATTCTGCCCGCTCAAGAACTTTTGAGGAGAGATTTCTCCTTTCTGGCATCTGAAATCTTTCCTCTCTTCCTCTCGTGTTTCATGTGTCTATCTCTGTGATTCGCACAATAGAATATTCTTCCAAATGCCGAGGAGTGAAATCATTTGAAAATGATGAGTCGCGAGTCTTCAGAGTCTCTGCAGGTACTCAGTTCACAACTACAACACTTGCCGAAGGAATTCGGATTTTGGTGCTCTCGGGTATCGCCGAAATCCACAGCTTTTCAGCCTTGCTCAAGTGTGTTGTAACGAATTCTTTCAAGAGTTAATACACTAAAACACAGACAGTGTCTTATGCAGTGGCACCTCAGTGAGGCAGCAAACCTTTTGCCGAGTGGACAATATCATTCATACCATTTCTTTAGTGTGGCACGTTCATGTAAGTAATGCTCGGCTTAATAGAGTAAGCTGTCTGCATGGGTGAAGTCAGTGCCCTTCCACAGCTTGCTGCAGTTGTGTTCAGTGCAAGCTGTGCGTCAGAGCCGCGGCTCTGTGGTACAGCACATCTTTACTAGGCTGTTCCATATCAAGTACAATGAGGCTAGCAGATCTTTGCTCCAGAATATTGTTTACATGTAAAAATCTCAACAAGGGACAGTGTTTTATGGGATGCTAAGTTTTATCTGTAGCCAGCAGGTGGCAGTGTCCAAATCAAGTGTGTTCCACTCTGTGTTGCTTGAGCTATTGACTATAGCACTGTGGCAGTCAGAGGCAACAGTAAGCAAACACTTAATCACTTCTTGCCTCCACAGAGTTTATTGTTCTTGTAACACGTATAAGAATAGTAGATCTGGGAGCTGTATCTCAAAATGCGTAGGATATGGCCATGTGGTCATGTTGGTTAGTGGAAGAGGTAGCGAGGAAGGGGATATCACACAAGAACCTTGAGCTGTGAAACAAAACTAAGATGAAAAGGGCCAAAAAGAGGCATCAAAGAGGCACGTAGTTCAAAGGAATGAACATCAGTTTCAATGGTGTTCATGAGGAACAATTGATTTTAGGGTCATTATTCAATTCAGGGTCTTAGGTGTATGGACCACATTATCTTCTCTGCAACTTACATGCTTTACAATTTAAAAATTTGGAGACTTCATAAAAGATACAGCATGAATATCGTCTGTATTGCTTAGCAAAATACCCACTGAAACTTAGGGACCCTGTAATCAAGCATGTTTATGTTGGTGTAATTAAATAGGTAAGAGTCCTCATTAATTCTTATACAGACTCCTGTCTACCAGATTGACTTTGTTAAAAGCTTTTGATTTTCAGAGGCTTAGATATTAGACATTGTGGACCTTCAATATTTATCCCATAAACAAAGAATCTACCCTTAAAAATATTTTTAAAAATGATTTTTCAGTTTTCTTTGGTGAACTATTTGAGTTTTCTAGAACATATATTCTCAGCCATAAGACTTTGGACTCTGTTTTAAAAATGTACTCAGCACTGTTGAGTGTTGAGCACTGCCATGCTTGCATATTTTTAAAAGAAAATGTGTTTTTGTACAAATAAAAATAACATAAAATGTGCCTGATTTTTGTCTTGAGGATGTTTAGTTTTATTAAATACTCTGAGGTAAGGTAGAATATTTCAATAATAGGGTTGGAAAATTTGGCCTTAGAATAAGGAGCTTTCTACTCATTATCACTCAGAAGTAAAATACAGCTAGGCTTTTGCTAAGTAGTGAGTCTGTACTGATGACATACGGCCATGTCTTGGTGTGCTCATGATCTGTGTTCTCTAGCTCAAAAGACTGTTTTGAACTTCTTACTAAAGTTTCTTTGGGGATTGGAAACTTTAAAAATGATTTCCAGGAATTGAAGGGTGTTATGGTTTGTGTCTAGTTGTCCCCCCAGAGCCTCATGCAGTCATGGGGCAGCTTCTGGAGTTGGTGATTAATTATTGTGCCTGTGGATGCTCTACCTACCCTGGGGCAGGTAATTTGCATTACAATTGAAGGAGGAGAGAGAGGCTGGCTAGCTGCCTGAGCTGCTGCCACCCCTTTTTACTCTGCTCTTTACCTGCACCATGAAAGTTTGCTCTCTGCCGTGTGCCACTCTGCCTTGGAGCCAGCTGAGTATGGACGGAAACCTCCACTAACTGTGAGCTAAATAAACCTTTCCTTCCTTCGCTTTGTTTTATTTATTTATTTAATTAATTTATCTATTTTTATATTTAGTAGAGGGTCTACAGGATCTCACTATGCAGATTCAACTTGTAGTAATCCTGTTTTCAGCTTCCCAAATGCTGGAATTACAGGCATGCGCCACCATGCCCAGTCTCAGTTGCTGTCTCAGCGCACTCCGTGGGCAGAGCAAGCACCGCATGCTGGGTATCAAACCCTGTTCCCTGCACCTTCCTAAGCAGTTGCTTTAGTCTGCTGAGCTATCTGACCAGCCCCTTTTTTAATTTAACTTAATTTATTTAATTTTCTTTTTTTCCCCACTTCATTTTGAGTGTCGGGTATTTGTCCCAGCAATGAGAGAAGAATAACTGAGACAAAGGGCATCTTCAAGTGAAATTATGTAAGTGGAATTAATACAAATAAGGGACACAATAGAAGGGTAACCAAAGATCTCAAGGCAGATACCAAGTGGCAACACCAAGGAGAAGCAGGCATCCCTTCTCACATCTTGTTTTGCAAGTTGTCTCTGTTGTTTTACTTTATTGTTCAGTCTTTATCTTTCCTAAGAATTATTTGAGGCAGTTTATGAAAATATATATAAGTAGTAGGTTCAAGATGTAACAGCAAGGAAGAAAGAGAGATGGGGTGGGGGTGCCCAGGGTGCGCAGGGAGCAGATTCAGAAGTCAGAGGTCAGGCTCATCTGTTGGGTCCTCTGCCTTAGTATCTTGCCTCTGGGCTTTGCAAGTGCCAAAGTAAAGAAAGATAAACCTTTCAGTTACTGCCTCAATGAAGAAGAGAATGATTTATTTGCCATCACCATCCCAGGATACAGCATGGTGTCTGTCTTCGAAGAAGAGAGGCAAGTGCAAGTGGTGTGTTTTCCATCGGTATTTGCCAAATGAATCAAGAGTTGTAGTATCCCTAATATTAAAATAAAATTTTCAAGTACTTTCAAAGGACAGATTGGGACTGATATCTGCCAACGCCCAGCATATAGCTGTTGGTAGAAAGTAAGGCAGAGTCGTGTGGCCATTCCTGATGTCTCACAGTGGCCCCCAGCTAGAAGTGCCTGGCTGGGTAGCTCAGGGTACCTTATAGAGAAGGTTGGGCGCTTAGCAAGGGTCAGCTCAGATGAGCTCTCAAATTCGGCTTACCCCTCACAGCCTGTGCTCTGAGCTAGGGCTTAGAAGGTCACACTCTGCCTGAGCACCTCGGGTTCCAGGTAGCTACAGCCATCCGAGGCCTTTCGTCCTGGCTAAGAGCTCTGTGTCTTCATGCTGTTCATGGTCAGGGTTTATCTCAGAGCCAGAACAAGGGCTGAAGAAAACAGGCGGGCCTCTAGGCCTCTCGGAAGGTAGAGCAGTCCTTGTTATTGTGGCGATAGGGGGAGGTGGTCGCCAAAGGGGCAGTGTGGGTCATAAATAGCACACAACCCTTTTATAAACAGTTTCTCTCTGACATGCTCAGACACGAAGAGCAAATGAAGGAATGAACTAATGGCAGAACAATGAAGCTTGAAGAAAATGTGTGAGAGCTGACTGAACATAGTAAATATACGAACTTTAAAATTTTATTTCAGGGAAGGATGCAATGTCATTAATCTCCCTCAAAATGCTCCTTCTGCCTTTGAACATGATTTGCCATCATTCTCCAGTAAAGACACTCAAGCAGGGACTTTCAGAACTGTTTAGAGAATGGCAGACATGGTTGGAGTGTCTGGAGAGAGCAGGAGCACTGTGAGGCAGTTAATGACAGTGTGTGCCTGCTGTAATAATTTATTAAATTTAAACACTGACCATGTTTTGGTCACTTTTGTAGATTCATGAATACTCGGTGGTCAGTAGGGATGTTAAGCATGATTGATATTTTGAAGAAGCTGAAGAGAAAAATAAAAGAGTAGACAAAGTCCTTTCTTCATCCAGAAAACAATGTATTTTTTAGGCTTTTTCTATCAGCTTACTTCTAGGATAGAGATTCAGAATAACTTGCTATAGGTCCATGAGGTACCTCGGAAATGTTCTTATGTCCCTGTTTGATGACATGTAAATATTTCAAAAATACCCTCAATAATTATGTCACCATTAAAAATTCTTTATGTCTTAAATGTATATGTGACTAGCTAAACCATGACCCTGAACCAAAAAATTATTTTCTATCCCCAAATGTTTATGAAGAATTCCAAGGAGAATGGCAACTTAGTCTTTGCAGTTCTTTCCAGCTGGGATTTTGATGTCTTCAAAGAGAATCTTACGTGTCTTTGTGGCTGTAGTAGTCCCTGGGACTAAGAGAAGCTGGGCAGACACTTGGGGTTGGGGCCAGTACCACCACTGACTGCACAGTTGTCCACTTCTACAGGTTACTCATCCCTGCCACCTCCTCCCACACCTCCCTATAGTCAGGGAAGGTCAGCTATTTTTTGATCCCCATGGGAGAAAGACAGCTCTTCAATCAGTGCCTTAAAATAGCAGCCCTTTCAGCTGCCGGGCTGGAGTCCCTCCAGGGTGGAGCAGAGGGGACACAAAGCCACGGGCTGGGCAAGTGACAGCCCACAGGACATGAGTGAGGGGAGGCTTCCTGAGGAGACTGCCTGTTGAGAGATGTTAGTTTGCTCTCGTTCTTGTTTCTGCTGGTTTTGCTGAGAAGCGAGGCATCTGAAGTTTGTACAGTTCCTTATTTTATTGAGAAGTAAACCAGGAGATTGAAGATGAGGCTAAATATCGCCGTCTTTTTTGGGGCCCTTTTTGGAGCTTTGGGGGCTTTACTCTTTCTGGTGGCATTTGGCTCAGATTATTGGCTTCTTGCCACTGAAGTTGAGAGGTGTTCAGGTGAACAGCAAGTGCGTTTCTTCTTGAAAATATTGAGGTATTGGGAAGTGGGAGGACAGCCTTAGGGAGCCTGCTGAAGGAGAGTGTGGCGGTGGGTGCCTCTTCGTCTGGGGAGGAGGTGTGGGAACCTACTCCCCATCACTATGGGAGATACGATCCATTTCCTTAAAACTTGACTGCATGTAATACGTTCGGTACTGTTTCTTGGACCAACAGCAAGCTCCTTTGTTTGTGTTCTGTGCAGCCCGCAAACGTCACCTTCTACCATGAGGGGTTCTTCTGGAGATGCTGGTTTAGAGAGGTCATGGAGGAAAATGACTCCAGCACCTACAAGTTCTGGTATAGTAAGTACAACTTGACTTTATCCCCCGTCTCTAAGCTTCTTAGTGTAGATCGCTTGCCGTGGGATTGGATTCTCCCGTGCGAAATCTCAACAAGGTGTCTTCAAAGGTCATGGAGACATTCTTTTCCAGTGGCAATATCTTCAAGAATAGTGAATTCCTAGTGTAAAATAGGAACAAAACTGAAGTGTGCATTGTTACTCTGTTCACATTGAATGTGTACTCACCCTAACGAATAAAACAGACATCATCTCTTGTAGTTTTTCAAGTGTCTGTTATTTCTATGTTGCAAGTAATTATTTTTGGCTACAAAAGTATTGAAATCTCAAATGTAAAAATGCCAAAATAGAGGTATTATTTTATATTCATAGCTTCAAAGTTTAAAAAAAGTCTGGTTTTTTAAAATAATGAAACTTAATTACCATCAGGAGCAGATGAAAGCTTTTTATTTGGGCTTTACCCAAGTTTGTAGCCAATATCAAAAACCGCTTTGCTTTTGATGTGTGTGTGCTTGAATTGCAACCCTGAAGTTCCGCCCTGAAATGGGATAGCTTTGCAAGGCTACGCTGCAGTCTTTCAACTGTACTTCTTATATTAATCATTGAAAATCAATTCATTGACAGTAGCTGGCATTTTTTATTATCTCCGCCAATGAAAGAACTGTATATTAGCCAAAAACTTATTAAAGGTTGGAATTAGTAGTCTTTTTATCAAATGGTCCTGTAGAAAATCAGAGTGTGCATCTACATAAAAATCAAGATTAAGGGACTATGTCATAAAAACCCGAAGGCCCTGAAGGCTTATGCAAGCTGATGGGAAACTGTCACATGTAAAAGGGACAAAGTGATGACACAGAGGTATTTTGGGGGGCCTGACACTGACCACCTGACCATGCATTTGGGGCTGGACAGTAAGTGAGTGACTGTGAGTCAGAGGTGTAAGGGAAAGGGTTTTCTCATAGACTTAGAAAGAAAAGAGACTTTGCTATAAGGTATGCAATGAAATTAAATTTTGAGACAACAAAAGTTTTCTCTCTCTCTCTCTCTCTCTCTCTCTCTCTCTCTCTCTCTCTCTCTCTTTCTCTCTTTCTCTGTCATCTTTTGGAGACAGGATCTCAGTATGCAATTCAGGATGGCCTTGAGCTCACTCTCCAGCTCAGGCTGGCCTCGAACTCATGGTGATCCTCCTGCCTCAGGCTTCTGAGTACGGGGATTACCTCACTTGGCTCTAGGTTTTATTGTATTTTTTTTAATGCTAAAAGTGCATTCCAATCATCAACTTGGATGGTTTATCACTTGTGTCTTGTCCTTCAAAATGGAGTGGTTTAGAAAAAATTTTCTCTTCTTTGGAACTACTGAATGTGAAACTGAAATTCATTGCATTTTTAGAACTATTATTTTTAAATGCCTACTGTTAGGAGATTGTGTGGACGTAAATGCAGAGCAGGCCTACCTCAAAGCTGAGGCCGTTTGTGTCTATTCCACTGAGTTATTCCTGGTAGCTGGATGCTCTCGATCAGCCCACCCAGCCCTCCCTGGGCTTCCTGACGGGAGTGTTTGCTTCTCACCCAGCAGCACCCTGAGCTTGCTGATGGCACTGTGATCTCGCTTCTTGGCTTGCGTGCCAGGCTGCGGTATTTCCATCCTGTTAGGGGTGCGTCACGGCTGAGCTCCTGGTGACAGCTGTCTCCCTTCTGCTCTCTTCCCAGCCAATCAGCCACCGTTTAAGAATTGCACCCACGCCTACCTGTCGCCGTACCCCTTCACGTGGGGCCAGCACAACTCAACCGCCTATGACTCTGCAATCAGTAAGTACCTCTCTCCGAAGCCGTGGGACAGCGTCCATCTGCTGGAGGCCCTCGGCAAAATTTCTTTGGGCAGTGGAGACATATTTTAGATCCTTTAATTCTGATATTTTCTCTGATTTTAATATGTTAACTGTCAAGAGATGCTATTTTTAATACACCATTTATAATTTAAATAGAATGTGACTTTGATCTAAATGGAGAGCTAAGTGCAGGCAACTTAGCAAATTAATGAACCCTGTTTCAAAATTTACAAAGCACGAGGGGCTGGGGAGACGGCTCAGTAGAATAAGTGCTTGCCTGGCAAGCACAAGGCTCTGAGTCCAATCCCGGTTCCACAAAAAAAAAAAAAAAAATTTACAAAGCAGGTTGGTGTGGGGCAAACTGGGGATACAGCTCAGTGGCATAAGGTGTTGAGTTTGAGCCCCAGTAAACCCTCCCCCCCAAAAAAAGCTGGGGATGTAGCTCAGTGCAAAGGTCCTGGGTTCTATCATATATTTATCCATGGCATTAAACATATATGAATATTTAATGCCTTGAGTATGCTTGTATTAAACAAAGTTCTCCAGAGGGGGAAATACCCAATGAATTATAGACGTGGCTGGATTCTTCCCAGGACCCCCACACCAGTGTTCTCGGGTGCTCAGGCCCCTTGCATAAAATGGTAGACTTTTCACACAGCCTACCCACATCCTCTTGCCTACATTAAATCAATTCTAGATCACTTATAGGATCTACTGAAAGAGGAATGTGTGTGACCTATCATGCTGTATCTTTTTAGGGAATAATGACTCTAAAACCATTTGTCCATGTTCATTATAGACCCAGTGTTTTCTCAGTATCTTCAGCCAACAGGTGGTTGTATCCGGGCTTGGAAAGCCAGTAGCTATAGATGCTCAGAGAGATACAGATACAGACAGAGATACAGATACAGACAGAGATGCACACGTACAGAGGTGTGGACAGGGCAGAGCGGGAGCGCCGTCTGTCTGTCTGTGTACCCATCTCTCCACCCACCCCCCTATCCGTCCTATCGGTTCATTTGAAAGACTTCACTCGTGGGTTTGTGTGCCCTGGTGCGCCCGAGACCTGCTGAGCAAGCTGGTGCCGAGAAGCAGAGATGCCGCAACCCAGAGACTGAAGCCTGGAGACACCAGTAGAATTTGTATGTTGCAATCTGGTGGCTGAATTTCTTCTTCCTCGGGAGGCCTGTCTTTGCTCTTTGGGCTTTTGACTAATTGGCTGAGGCTTACCCACATCAAGGAGCATAAAGTCAGATGCTAATCAAACCTTAAAAGCAAAAACAAAAAGAAACCTTCACAGAAACAGGTAGAATATGTTTGCTCCAGCCAGCGGGCACTGTTGTCCAACCAAATCAATGACAGGAGCCATCCTGATTTTATAACTGTATGTAATTCCTCCGCTTTTCCATCTTGCTGTCCAACATGCATTTCTGGACACGAGGACTTCTTTATATGCTCGTCAGGGGTCGCGTCATTTGTTTCCGTGGCAGCAGCAGGGCCTTCATGCAGTGGGCGTGGGGTGCGGGAGGATCCATGTGTCTCCTGCATTGAAGGAAGGCCGCAGATGTCATCAAAAGTATTCCACCTGGCTTTCTCCAGTTTTCTTGCCAGTCAGAGAGCCTGCCCCCAAGGCGACTACTTAGCTACATGTAGTTTTATCATTAGCAGCCCTTCCTGAGCCGCCCCCAGGCAGCCCTTGGGTTGCAGGGCTGTGGCCCGAGGTGTTGGCTTGCACACTCATTCCTCACACTTCTCATCCGGCAGGACGGGGGCAGTGTCACTGGAAAGAGAGAAAGAAGGATGGCACAGGAAAAGGTGGAACACACTGCTCTTCTTTACAGGAAAACTACAAAGAAGGCGCCTCCTCGCCTGCGTTCTAAATTTATGGAGCAGAGTGAAGTAACACGGGTTGGCAGTCCAGAAAGCTGGGCCTTCGCCTTTGCCTGCATTGTTATTCATACGCTGCAGGCCTCTGGTGAGGGAAGTGTTGTAAGCACCACATGTTTTAAGTGGATTCTACACATCTGAAAAGTCTGCACCTCAAAGAGATAGTGGGGAACTAGGAAAACAAGGTGACACAATCTATGCATAATAATTCTGATGGCGATGGATAGTGAATACATGTCAGAGAAATTACACTGCAATTACACTTGGAATTATTATGTAGCACTGCATATAATTAGTGTGTCATTTTTTGGATCTAGTGACAAAATCATTTCCAAGTTTTTTTTTTTAATCATCAAACTCTTCTTTGGCACACGTGTCGTAACTCCTTATTCACTTTAGGCAACTTTACAAACACTCTTGACAAAAATGACCAAGATGTGCAAAGACATGTCCAACAACAAAATAATCTTGTTTTTCCCTGTCCTTTTCATGATTCACAAGGACATCTGATGCTTGTCTCCTGTGTACAAGAGCAGGGTGTAGATGTCACCGAAAGGATTCTACCTAGCTTTTCTCTTTGTGTTTTCTTTCTAGTCAGAGACACCGGGCCCCAGGGCTACTACTTAGCTTTATGTAGGTTCATAATTAGCAGGCATTAAACGCTTGCCAAGTTATTCTCAGTAAACTGAAAGTATTGTTTATAAAATCTGATGTATAATAAGCTGGAAAATCGTTCACAGGATGACTTGGAATTCTCCTGAGTTTTGATAATGGCCGTTAGTCAACAATGAATTCATTGAAAACAATAAATTAGTGCATAGCTTTTGGGGGTGACCTAGAAGGCAAGACAGACTCCAGGATCCTGGGGCTCCCGCCTCACACAGCTGACTTTGGTGAAACGCACGTAAAGCCCTAAGTCCCTGGTTTCTGATTTATTGATAATCTTGGAGACTACAAGAATGGAAAAGATGGTGGTAATGCTTTCTGATAAGAAGCATATACCTTCTGTTTGTACCTTAACAAAAGCCCAAGTTAAATCTATATTGGCTTGGCTTGTCTGTCTGTCTGAACTGGATCTGTGTATAGTAAGCTTTAATTCAGCTCTCTCTTTCCCTTCCTCCATTTTTTCCTTGCCCTGCCTTGCCTTTCCTCTCTCTCTCTGTCTCTCTGTTTCTGTCTCTCTGTCTCTGTCTCTGTCTCTCTCTTTCTCTCTCTCTGTCTCTCTCTATCCCCTTTCTTTCTCTAGCCTGCCTGTCTGCCTGCCTTCTCTTCTCTTCTCTTCTCTTCTCTTCTCTTCTCTTCTCTTCCTTTTTTGTTTCCCAACACATTTCTGGAATACGGTTATTCTCAAATCTAGTTACTTGGATGACTGTCCAAGTCTCCGGAGGTGGCCTGATTTTTTTTTTTTTTTGCATATTTTAAAGTCCATTTTACCAATTCCAATACTTTTTGAGATTTTTGAGAGCTTAGATTTTCTGGGTTGTTTCCTGCTTACATTGAGGTCTAGGTCACTTAGCCAGGACCCTTCGGAGCTGCTGTGCTGGGCAGAGGTTAATTTTCATGACAATTCCACTCCAGGTGAACGCGCGTTCCCGCATATCGATGCCCTCCATAACCCTGACCCTGTCTCCCCGCATTAAAGGACCTCTCCACTCTGCTGTGGTTGCTCACCTAGGTCTCCCCAAGGCACCCTATGACAGAGTGTAACCCTTCATTGTATCCCTAGAACTTGACGTAGTGCCTGGTAGGTGAGAGATGCTTAAAACATTGGTGTCAAATGACTTTAGGGGAAGAAACTATTTAATGCTTTTACCAATAAAATCCATATTTTACGATATGCTGGATTTTCTTCATTCTGATGGTTCTGGGAATTCAATCCAAGTGTGCTAAATATATGTTCTAATGCTGACCTACAGCCCAGCCCTGATTTTCTTATTAAGCAGTATATATTGAATATAAATAAAGACAGACACAGAGGCTAGCTACCCTGGCCTGTGCGTTCCGCAGATTCAGTACTTGACTCTGACCCAAGGACCATTGTGTATGCCACAACTTCTTCCAAATTCCATGCCTTTTTCCTTCTCCCTTAATTTTCTAATAAAGTAGGTTTGTTCTTCTGCTCCTTTCAACTTCAGTATTTTGAGGGGGCCCCCTGGCTGGTGTCCTAACTTGCTAACACACAGACTAGGCCAGGTTCTCTCTTATAAAAACCTCCTTTAATTTGATAGTTCACCTACCAGGTTTTGCTTACTCACTTGTGAAATCACTTTGTTCCTGGATTTTCTTTCACTTTGTTCCAGGATTTCCCTGAAAGTGGGAATATGTGGGTGTGGTCCCCCTTGCTTTAGATCTGCGCAGACTGAAGGCCCAGTGTGGTGAGCACCCGGGGAGACTCGGCGCACATGCGGCTGTGCTAAGAACATTGAGCTTAAATGCTTATCGATGGGCATGAGATTTTTTTAACCAATGGACTCAGATTTCTTGTAAACATATTCTGTGAGCTATTTGTAATTTTGTTGTTCTCTGTCCAGCTGTCCTGTGTTCGTATTGCCAGTGTTTATGGCTTTGGTGTTCTTTGTCAGTTTTTCTTTTGTCACCCTTGTGAAAAATGTAGCAGAAGTCGGCGTAGCAGGTAGACAGCTGAGCCAGAGCGTGGCCAGCAAGGTGCTGGGCTGCCAGCACCGAGAAACACACAGAATTCAAAATAAGGACGAGGGCTCTGCTGCCGCAGGGCCAGCAGCAGCTGCCAGGATGCAGCTGCCGGGCCTGTCTTGCAGCACTTTCTTTCGCTCGGCCTTGCATTCTCTGCTCTCAGCAAAGCAGGAGCCTCTCTAGGGAGGGAGGAGCGCCTGGTCCCTGCTCAGAGTGGACGGTGCATTCCTGGAAACGCGGTCACAGGCCCGAGGCAGGCTGGGGGCTCTGGCCCTCGCTCCTCTAGAGAGGGAGAGAAGGAGCAGCACTGGGTGGGGGCCGAGGAGCAACTGGAGGACGCAGTGTGGAGGGCAGTGTCACCGCCCCTCCAGCCGCTGGGCCAGGAGCGAGAGTAGGAAGAAGGGAGGAGAGCAGGAGACAGAACTGAGGTGTGCAGACTTAGCTTACAAGGTGTGGGAGGCAGGCAAGACAGGAGTCTGGGGTGAGGAAGAGTCCCTTGGGAGAAAGGTGAAAGCTAAACAACAAGCACTAAAAGTGGAGTGGAGACTCATCCACAAACAATGGGTATCGCTTTCCTGTTTTTCTTTTCAATACTTATTACATGCAGAGTTGTAGTCTTTTAAATGCCAATGTGTAACTTATTATTCTATTTTTATATTAAAATGCAGTGTTCCATGTTTCTGCCTAGTGCTTTTCCAATTTTACATAGTAGTTGCTATCTCCAGATCAAAAATAACTATGCATACAACGCCTGCCTGCCTTTCTTTCTTTCTTTCTTTCTTTCTTTCTTTCTTTCTTTCTTTCTTTCTTTCTTTCTTTCATGGGAATGGAACTCAGGACATTGCGCTTGCCAGCCAGGTGCTGTGCCGCTGAGCTACATCCCCAGCCCAGCTTTTCCTAATTTTATCAGTTCATCAGATCACCTTTCCAGAAGGGTGAATGGCAAATCAAAAATCAGAATTGTCGTCATTGTGTCCGACCACTTGCCTACTGGTACTGACTTTCAGTACCAGTAAAATGATTTTCAATTAAGAGAATTTGAAGAGGGGGACAGCAGCACAGGTGCTAAGAGGACGAGCCATGTTTTGTCCTGGAGGCTGGGTCTCATTTGGGGCTGGCTGTCAGAGATTCGAGTGACTGTACAAGTACCAGTGTGAAGCACCTCCGCAGGCAGCCTGCGTGCAGACCAGTTTTCCTGAGAGCCATGGATTAGCCCAGAAAACACTGAAGAGCAGCTTCAGAAGTGGCTTTTAATATCAGATGTCCTCTTTCGAACAAAGGAGGCACGGGAAAGCAGACAGGGACATACCAGTCACACTGACGGCAAGGAGGAGGAAGGGGACAGCAAAGACAGCACATGCATGAGGAGGGTGAGCAGCCGAGGACAAGGGAGGGGCCTGCCTGGTGTGGTCCTGCTGGAGAGCAGGGGCAGGGTGCTGAGGAGGCCATGAGGGCTCCCAAGAAGGCAGAGATGAGGGGCAGGAGGGAGCGGACCCTGCATTGGCGAAGCTGAAGCTGTGAGGACCCACTAGCCACCTCTGCCCCAGGGCCCCACGTCGAGGCCCACCCTCCGGCACCTGCAGCCCGTGTACTCTGAGGCTTTATCAGACACTCTGGGCCTCCTGCCCTGTGGCTGAATCAGCCAGGTCCACCAGCGAATAGAAGCCAAGTGTGCAGTCACTCAGATGCATGCCAGGACTCTTTTCCCAACCATGCCTTTTCTCCCCTAGGGACCGGTCCACTTTCCAGCACATTCTGTCGCCTGGTGCTGCTCCAGAGAGCCAAGCCCACCCCATTTTCCTCTTTCCTTTTCATTCTCCAAGAGGAGAAAGCCAAAACTGTGAGGCTGGAAAGTGGCAGGGCTGCAGGGTGCTGGGGACGTGAGACCTGGGCCCCAAAAGCCGGGCCTTTGCAAGTGGCCAAGTCTTGGGCCGGGAAGAGCCACTGGGGAGCAGGGAGCAGGTGGGCAAACAGGGTTCCCTCAGAGCAGCCCCCGGAGCAGGCAAACATTTCACTACACGAGGCAGAATGCAGCAGAGAAGTGAATGAAGCAGCCCAGCAGTGACTGGAGACTTGAGTCCAGAGCGAGCAGAAATGTGGGTGCTGGTCCTGTGTGCGGCGCCCTGGGCTCAGCACTGCGCTTCCCATGTGCAGGAGCAGAGCGGTGGCCAAGCGGGTGCTTCAGGGGTACAGCTTTGTGTTCTCTACTTCTTCCTGGGCTCCCCAGGATTGGGCTGCAGGGTATAGAACGTGGCTTCAATAGGAGGTGGTAACAATCTGGACCCAAGAACTAAAGTCAGTGTGGCCTGGCTTTCCACAGGGGATGGGTGACCCCCAAGCATGCAGTGGAAATCACTTCTCACCATAGGGGTCTTCCAGGGCCAGGAACAAACCTCCTTCTTGGTGACCACCAAAGCTCCTTTCCAAACGTCGATCGTGTCCAGGCCCAGAGTCTGCGTGCCATTTGCAGTTACAGTCACCGCCCCCCAGTAGACTTCCAAGACACCCTCTGGGCATGGGATCCTGAGCGCTCTCCATTCCTGTTGTGAAATGCTGTCTGCCTTGCACAAAGCCTAAGCACATCCTCCTCCTTGTTTTTTTAACTCTTCTCCAGATGTGCTGTTTGGGGGACTAGTGACCAGAAAGGACACTTACATGTAGAGCGCAGATGCACCTTTCTTCTGCATATTTTTGAGCTGCAGTTAGCAGCGAAGTCCTCAGATGTGGGACCTGGGAAGACAGGGAGGCAGCTGTGGCCTCCCCGGCCGCACTCTGCCGCCCACTGTGGCATGGCGGGGCTCCTCCTGTGGCCTGCTTTCATGCACACCAGGCGGACACGAGAGGACCGCAGAGCTCGCTCAGGCTCTCTTCTCTTTGAACATCATTGCTCCTGCCCAGAGCCTCAGAGCTGTAGTCAGGAGAAAGTGAGGATTAGATTAATCAGAGGATATTATTGAGTGCCTACTGTATGCGGAGTTCTGATCCGGGGAATGCAGGCTGTCCCCTGAATTCTCCTTGGTGTTGCAGTATAGTGGAAAGGGAAGAACAAACAGTACAGCGGTGTGGACCACAAGGCCACGCATGGAGGGAGGTGGGCCGCGTTTCCGTGCATAGAGGGAAGTGGATCACCGGGGCCGTGCGTGGAGGGAGGTGGATCACCGGGCCGCGCGTGGAGGGAGGTGGATCACGGAGCTGCGCGTGGAGGGAGGTGGGCCACGGGGCCGTGCGTGGAGGGAAGTGGATCACTGGACCGTGCACTTGGGCCCTGCGTGGAGGGAGGTGGATCACTGAGCTGCGCGTGGAGGGAGGTGGATCACCGAGCTGCGCGTGGAGGGAGGTGGATCACTGAGCTGTGCGTGGAGGAAGGTGGGCCACAGGGCCGCGCGTGAAGGGAAGTGGACTGTGGGCTGTGTGTGGAGCTACCGGGAAGTAAGTAGGATGTGCAGCAAGAGCTCATGGGGTAGCCTAAGGGCTGATGTGGGCTCCTTCGCGCAGAGAGCTGCTTTGGTGGGGTTCCTGATGCCTTGCTTGGGGCTGGGCAGAAGCCCAGCAGAGAGTGGAGCCTAGGGGCAAGTTTGTGGTCTCGATTCCCTGGGAGTAGCAAATTGGGCATCTGCTTGGCAACATAAAAATGTAAAGAGGGCCGGGGCTGTGTGCAAGCCTCCGGTCCAGTCCTGATGCCAGGTGCGCGCCGGCTCGGAGCCCGGGACGGGCTTCTTCATCCTCACCCCCAAACCGTTCAGTGCGCGGGGAAAGAGCGGCGCCAGCCCGCCGGCACCATTGCAGTGGCCGTGGTGGATGAGAAGGCACACACCTAGCAAAGGGACCCTCTTGGTGTTCAGTTGACAGCAGTGGGTCCCAAGATGCACGCGCCCCAGCCCCCCCAGGGCACAAGTGGACCCTGGTTGCTGCCATTGATGCTTCAGATGCCGGGAGGGGCAGATACGCAGGCCTTTGCTGGGCAGAGGCTGGCGCTGTGCCCCGGGGAGGTGCTGCGAGCCGTGTTCGAGGCCAGGGGACGGCCAGAGGCAGCCTATGGAGCCCTGGTGGGAAGAAAGGATGGTGGTGCAGGGGCACCGTGGAGATGGGGCGGGGCCTGGGTGCCAGGCTGTCGAGGGCAGGGTAAGCCCGCCAGTGCCCCCCCCTCCCCCCCCCTCCTCTGACCTTTCTTCTTCCTCTTCCTTGTCCTCCTCTGCTCCTCCTTCTCCTCTGCTTCTTCCCCAGTGAAAGTCTCTCGCCAGGGCACGTTTCTATCGATGCTGGCCCGGGACAGCCTCTCTGGCGCTCTCCCCGCCCCTCTTCCCCCCGCCCCCCGCCCTGCCCGGCGCCCCCGCCTCCCTGATCCCCTTCCATCCTGGGAGCTGCATCTCCGCGTTTCCCGTTTCCCATCCTTCACTTGCTCCTGTGTGTCCTTCGGGTGTCTCTTACTCAAGAAACCGCATCCTGGAAGCCGAGCGCAGCTTATCTCGCCGGGCTGCTCCGGGTTTGCTTCACACATGCTGGCCGTCAGCAGTGCTTGAGCCGCGGCGCCCTGAGAAGCAGCCAGACTTGTGGGGACTGTCGGCGGGTGGGGACATCCCACAGGCAGCGCTGTTGTCCCTGAGAAGCTGCACGTTCTTATTTTTGTTTCTTTTATCTGCTTTTTAAAGTTTATTAACATTGATAATTTATTAAAAAAATAGTTGTTATTTTACAAAACTTGCTAAGACCACCATCGCATGGCTTCATTTCCAAGAATGGCCGTCCTGAAAAACAAATAGGAACAAATGCTGGTGAGGCTGCGGTGGAAAGGAGCCTTCTGCCTTAGAAATCCTACCTATGCACATAGTCTCCTGCTAGGTACCTTCCCAGGGCGTGAAGTCGCCACCTCACGGCGACTGGTGCTCACCCATCCTTACAGCAGCGCGGTTCACAGCAGCTAAATCCTGGGAGCAGCCCGTGTGGCCCACAAAGGTGAATGAATAAAGAGAATGTGCGATGTATGCACCGCGGAGTACTATGCTGCTGTAAAGAAGGGTAAACTTGACACATTGGTAGGAGAATGGATGCACCTTAACACCTTACTTTAAGTGATGTAAATCAGACACAGAAATGTCAGTGTCACATGGCTCCCCTTAGATGGAGCCATAAGTATAAATAAAGAGAAAAATAAAAGATAAATACGAGGATGTAGGAGCCGGAATGCTCTGAAATGGGAAGGGATTGAGAGAGGGAGGGCAGAGAAAGAGCAGGGAAGGCATGAGAAAGGGACCTGCGGTATGCTCTTGAGGACGACTCCTCCCAGGGAGGGCCGTCCCTGTGTCCAGCAAGCGCGTGCTGGTGAAAAGGCACGGGCCGCCTTACTGGGATGGCCGCGCAGCCCCCGCTGGGCCTTCCTCGGGTGGGGCGCCGTCTCGTGTGTGGCCGCCCCAGTCAGATGCTTGCAAGGGGGGTAGGAGGCCGGGAAAGTGTGAGACTCAAGCCTCTTGCTCCAGGATGACCGCCAGCAGGTGGCTGCATCCTCCTCGCTCTGCACTAACCCCTTGATAGCACTGTCAGGGAGCTGTGTCGTGTGCTCCCCCAGGCAGGAGATCCTTGGGAGCACAGCCTCGTGGCTCGGGGACAATTTGGGCAGGTGGATGGCTCACGTCTCAGTTTTGGCGTAAGGAGTCCATAGCAGTTACTCTTTTACCATATTTTGCTCTTTGAAGACAACTTTAGGGTTACAGGAATGCAACCAATGTGATTGTAAAATGGAGTTACTTTAAAAGAAGAGTGTATCAGATGCTTTTCCTAATACTGAAATTCGTTGTTCCACATTCGCCCAAGGCCGGGCCAGGGTTGACTCCGTACTGTTGAGGGGAGTGAAGCGTCTGGAGGAACGCAGAGTGCTGACGCATCTCCAGCACACCAGCGACTGTGTGATGTGAGGGTCCCTGTGACCGTGTGCTGTACTGCGTGGCCAGGGAGGGGGGCAAGTATTCCCGGGACGTCCTACCATAGCCAGCAGCACGGGACGCCAACCCCTGCACACCAAGCAGGGCGGGGCTTTGGGGACACTCTGATCTTTGCCACGATTCTCTGCTCCTTTTTTAAAAAATTTTATTTTAGGGAAGGGTCTACAGGGTGTCCAGGGTTTTACTACTAGATCAGACTCTCAGTGATCCGCTTGTTTACAGCCTCCCAAGAGCTGGGATTACAGGCGTGCGCCACCACGCCCAGTCTCAGTTGCTGTCTCAGTGCGCCTCGGGGGCGGGGTTGGCACAGCAGGCCCGGGGATCGCACCCCAGCTCCTGCCCCTGCCCCTGCCCCTGCTTGCAGGTGCTTTGTCCGCTGAGCTATTTGTCCGGCCCAATTCTCTGCTCCTCATGGGCACTTCCGAAGGGCTGGTCCTTTCCAGCAGAGAGACAGAAGTTCTGCGTGCAGTTCATTGTCGCAGGGGCACGCTGTCTGTCAGTCACTAGGACCACGTGAGGGAGGGCTGAGGTGACTGTGGGGCTTACAGCTCACCTTTGTGTAGGGAAGCGAGTGGGAAGCATGGAGGCTGCTGAACGGTTGGCTTCCACGGAACACAGCGCAAGCAGTGGTCAGGGCAGGGAGCAGGGTGCGCTGCGGCTGCAGAGGCATCCCGGCAAAGCTGGAGCGGTGGCCGCACCAGGGACAGACGCCCGTGGGGGCTGGCTCTTTGGCTTGGTGAATAACGAGTCTGACCCTGAGGATCATGCTTTCAGCTAAGGCTCCCTGACGTGAGCTGACAGCAGGCAGAGTAATAGAGAAGATGCACATGTGCGTGTCGGGCACGAAGGCCACTGCAAAGGGTGGGACCCCGCCCAGCCCGAGTCCCGAGCTTATGCGCCTTTCCTGGGGCGGGGGAGCTGAAGGAGCACAGATAATTTAAGGCAATGGTGCATGACTTTCAGGCAAATTCATTGGGCTTTGGGAAACTTCCAGTAGCCAAGGGCGAGGTCTGTGGGCTCTGCAGAGTAGCTAAGGGTTGGAAATAATTCTCTGAGGAATCCTGATGGGACCTAAACACAAGGCAGCACAATGCGAGAATTCTGCTCAGGTGTCCACAGGGGAGGGCTCAGTCTTTCTTCCTGCAATAAAGGGCTGTTACCTGCAAACTCAGGGGAGACCCCATGGCAACTCCTTTCTCCCTGGAAGGGCTGGAGTTACACAGGTGAGGAACTGTCGAAGGACAGTCTCTTCTGGAGCCTGTTACTTTCCACGCTTCATTAATTTAACATGCTCAGTACATCAGGGAGTCGTATTCCGGGGTGACACCCGGGTTCATTCGTCACACAGAAGCAACACGCAGAAGCTAGACACACGCCAGAAGGTACCAGTGACCTCCCTGCTGTGTGGTTTGTGAGAAGTCAGTCATCTGACACGGGACGGGCTGGGACATGCCAGGCCTTAAGGTCACAACGCAGCCGACACAGCGCCTGACTCTGCTCCTCCCCCAGCACCTGCTGCGGGCACGGGGCCGCCACCCAGGGGCTCTTCGCATCTCCGCGCTGCCCCTGCTGCCCAAAATGCTTCCCTGCCTTCCTTTGCGCCTTCCAGATCCTTGGCAAGGCCTGCCTGCGTGTTTTTGTCCCCCAGGTGGCAGGGTGGGCTCCACAAAGTTTTGGCAGACTTTTAATTTTTGATTCCTTATCTCAAATTATTTTACCTCTTCACAAAAATAGATTAGAAAAATGCAAAATTCTAAAAGAAAGGAAAGGCGGTATGGGATCACTTCCCCTCTCCTTTATCTGCCTTTCACGCTGAAAACACAGTCGTGCAAAACCCGACCGCGCACTTCTCCTTAGCGTGTTGGTATTAACACGTTGAAGCTCTGCGTGCCTGGGGGCGGAGGGGAGAGCAAGTTTCATTGAAGTGAATGAGTGATTTTTCCCATATAATATTTTGGAGAAGATTACCAAACTTTGGTCAAAAACTGTTCCCCCGGAAGAAGACCGCACGTTTCCGGTCTTCTCCACGCCTCCTGCGGCCACTCCCCTCACACCTGACTTGGCTGTGTTCTGCAGGATCTCTGCGCCGCGCGCCCCTCTTCTCCTCGGGCTCCTCCATCTGTGCCTTCCCCAGGGTGGGCTCTGGGTCCGGTCACCCCTTCTCTCTCGTCCCTCTGCAAAGTGCTGACCAGACCTGGTCTCCTCCTCTACTCCTGCGGGAACCGCCATAGCTGCTGGTGACAGTCGTCAGCCTGGGCATTTCCGTCCTCCTGTACTGCTTGATGGCGTTTATTACACATTCTTGATTTGGAGACACCAGCGATTGCTTATTTTACCAAAGTGCCTGATGCCAGGTAGCCCGCCCATGGATGCCGGCACCTGGGTGAGTGGGAGGACGGGAGTCAGCTGAGCTGCTCGTCATTTCTGTGGCTGCGCATCTCCGCTGCAAATGGAGGGTAACTACCAAGTCACCTTGATGTTTTCAAGGGACAAAACTTTCTAGTGTGGAACTGATAGAAACTGTGATACTTTGAGCCCCAAATACTTTGAGCCCCAAAGACTCCTGGATGAATCACAGCATTGTGTAAGAACTGGGCTCAAGATTTCCTGGGGAAATGTGAGTTCTAGAATGTTGGAACGGATAGCAGCAAATCATCTGAAAGACAAGAAAAGGAAGCGCCAGTGGCCATGGGATCTTAGCGCAAATGCTCGCCCCTGCGCAGCTAAGCCTGTGCTGTAGTGACTGACCACCGCCTGGCCAAAGCCTTGGGCACGCAGATGCCAATTTCATGTTCAAAAGAGCACCTCAAGAAAGTGGTCTTTCCACTTACTGTTATATTAAAGAGATTTAAAAACCAGGAAAAATGATACAGAATTTCAAAATAACATGATAGGAAATTAACGGTGGTTGTTATAGTATAAATTTTTAAAAAAGCCTTGTTAAAGATTTATTTATTGGGTACAGGGTCTCACTACTCAGCTCAGACTCATAGTGATCCTCCTGTCTCAGCAGTCCCAGCACTGGCATTTTAGGAGTGCACCACCGCACCATGTTTCGGTAGCGGGCAGGGCATGCAGAGGGCTGCAGGTCCAGCATGGCATGTGGTGCTGGGGATGGAACCCGGTCCTTGTGCTTGCCAGGCAGGCTCTTAGGCTGCTGAGCCATCTGCCCAGCCCAACAAGGGTTATTATGCTGTATATTGTTGCCTTCCAAGTAGTTGCTCAGATTACCAGGTACAGGTATGCAAAACTGATAAAACAGTATAAGCATTCACTGTTCCTTTCAATGAACTAATAGAAATGAGTAGTACAGTTTTCTTAGCTATCGTGTGTGTGTGTGTGTGTGTGTGTGTGTGTGTTCTCTTCCTTCTTTTCTCTTTCCCCCCACTCCTGTCGTTCTTTCCTTTTGAGTAGTTTTGTTTTTTTTTTTCCTTTTCCCTATATCTTTTGTACCTTTTGGGTCTTACTCTTTCAACAACCCTCCACAGGTGGAGTCCGTGAATTTGGCTCTCCTGCTGTATGTTTGGAGCTGGGCAGGGACCCTCCTAGGAGTCTCTGGTGTTCTTGGTTCACTTCCGGCCCTGCTATTTCCAGCCCAAGGATAGAATGTCGCCTGTCCCTGATGCTCTTACTAATAACTGTTAACATCCATTCCTTCACCCTCACTTCTCTTCCACAAGTGCCAGCTTCTCGCTCGTAGGGATCCAGGTGGCAACAACTTTGCAGCTTGTATGGGATTCATTTCCTCTTGCATGCCTTGTATCTTTATCTTGTTTTTTTTTTTTTTAATTCCCTTTTTAAAATGTATTTGGTACAGAGTCTCACTACATAGTTCAGACTCATAATGATCCTCCTGTCTCAGCCTCCCCAGCGCTGGGATTACAGGCATGTGCCACCATGTCTGGTCTCAGTGGCCAGCTCAGTGACCCAGCGGCGGGGCCAGTGTGGCATGTGGAGCCTAGATCAAACCCTGGTCCTTGCGCTTGCCTACGCAGGTGCTTAGTCTGCTGAGCTATACTGATGGTCCTGTGTGTTTATGAGTACAAGTTTGCAGTGTGTGATGACCACGTTCCTTGAGGGGAGTGAGTGGGTGCAGTGGCGTAGCACGTTATACCTCTTTCTGTGTGTCCTGCCCTCCCCTCGCCCTCCCCTGTCTCTTACTGCCTTCCCATTTCCACAAAATCGGCCTCCTTGTTTCTAATCATCTGCCTTCATTTCGCTTTTGAAATCATCTGTATCGTACTTCGAGATTCTCATCTAAGAGAAGCCGTGTGGTGCTGGAGCATGTGCCTGACGTATGTCCCTTAGCGCCGCAGTGGTCCCCAGGTGGTCTGTTTTCCTTCCTGTGCCTCCCACTTACCGTTCACGGCACAGTTCTGCTCCCCTGTGTGTACACTCCTTATCTTCTTTATCCATTCAGATATTGATGGGCACAGAGGCCACTTCCAGGACGTACTCTCAGACGTGGTGCGGCTGTAACAATGGGTGTGCGTGTGTCCTTGTCATGCAGTGTCCTGACTCTCGTGTGAGGGTGCCTGCAGGAGAGTGCTTGGGCCAAGCGGAGTTTCTGGTTCTGCTCGAACCGGTGCTGCCGGACTGGCGACCTGGTCAGGCCACTGTTGCACTCTGTGCCTGGACGGCTCCCCAGCGCTGCACATGGTCGCAAGCGGCGCGCTTGTCAGCAGCTGCCAAATCTGAGGTCTGTGATTGGTTCATGGGCCTGGCTGGGGCTGGGGGTGCGAGGCCTGCGCCGCCCTAGGGCAGCAGCCTGCACACAGCCTCACGGAGGAAGAGATGGCTTCTCTTGTTTCCTCTTGATTCCCTTCTGCCTTGCCTTGGCGTACATGTGTGTGTCACAGGAGGTTGACATACATTCTCTGAGTTGATTCAGAACATGGAGGTAGCCAGAAAGACACTCATGAAGTGTCAAAAAGACGCCTCCAGAACCGCACCAGAAAGTGCCAAGAACAGTGGGTAAGTATATTTGAAGCAAGGGGGCATATTTTGAAGGGGATTAATGGCATTGTATCTTTTATTAAAATTTTTAAGAATTTGTATTTAAACATTTACTGTTGATCACACCTTCTCTATCCTGGGAATATGAACACACCCCAGACACACACACACACACACACACACACACACACACACACACGCACGTCCACATGAGCACATATCAATGCTCGTAATTACCAGCTCACTCCATTTCATGATGTTCGCTGACCTCTAATTTTAGGTGATGTGTTTTCTCCATGAAGAATTCTTTTTTTTTTTTTTTTTTGTCGGAACCGGGGATTGAACTAAGGCCCTTGCAATTGCCAGGGAAGCACTTAGTCTGCTGAGCCATCTCCCGGGCCCTCCAGGAAGAATTCTTAACAATGATTCCCTACCCTCCCTGCTTGTCATTCTGGAATTTGGCCTTTCAGGTATTATCAAGATATGGACTCCTTTGACACATAGTTGAATCTAAAATTTGAATTTGCAACACACTTGATATCTTTTATCTTATGTGTATTTTATTAAGCTGACACATCAGGAATGTGGTTTGTGCTCCATCAGCACTCTTCCTGAACAAGCTAGATGATCTCTAATGACTTGAATTTTCCCTACAAATACACAACAGTGTACTTTGTAAGTAAAAATGGGAAAACCCTGTGCACAAGGGAAAACGTAAAACTATAACATGGTGTAGAGCATGTGTCATTGTTCTATTTCAGTGCTCCTGGAGCTGATGGCTGTCTAGGTCTAGTGTGAAGTTACGAAGTAAATGGCCAGTGCAGGTGACACTCTGAGGGCATGGCTTAAACTGGCTAGGAAAATAACGTCAGAATGAGCCTTTTAGATGACACCCATGTGGAGTCTCCCTCATTGCAGCGCCTGGCCAAAGGGCATGGCTGGGTCAGTCTACCTTATTTAAAAGAGACATAATTTAATTTCTTTAGGAATAGTCTTTAATTTTTACTTTTCATGAATTCAGATGAAACTTCATTTTAATTAACCCAATGAATGCTGATACAGATTACCTGTAGGTCCATTTACATCATAAATCTTGCTTCCTGTATCAACAGGAATTAATAAGAGGTCAGGATTGCTTAAGTTAAATACAGAATTGCACAAAGTGGACTTTTGGGGTGTTTCCCTTGGTATAGTCCACATCTGTCAGTGACGAGGCTGTATGGTGTTCGCAGGTTCTTGTAAATGAAAAAGGAAACAAATTCAGATTTCTCTGAGGCATATTCCCCACTAAGAGTGTGAAACAACAGGAAATATTAACCGGACAATAATATCTTTTCTGTCAAGCTACACACACGCACATGCGCGCGTGTCTAGGGATGGTCTGACTACGTGGTAGGGAATCCCCATCCTAGGTCATGGCATGACACTGTAGTTGTTAATGTCAACTGCGTCATTAGTAAGGATGTTTTATTTTAAGGTGGGCTCACTGATGGGATCCACGGCAGACGCGTTGGCAGGCCTGCTGCACAGAGCCACAATGCACACATACGTATTTTTAAAGAATATAAAATAGAGAACAATAAAGCAAAAAGCAGCATTAGAAATGATTTACGATTTTGCTAAACAAATAGGAATTCAGCCACGGTTGCTGCATTACATGATGCTGTCTTCAAATGAGTTGTTCACATTGCCAGATATAAACATGTGAGATTCATTTAAAAAAAATACTAATAAGAATTTACAAAAAATTCAAAAGAGGAAAAAAAAAATCAGAGTTAAAAAAATTAAGCACGAACTACTCCTTTCAAAAGACCAGCAGAAATTGACAATACAGCTCTCCAAAGTATTCTGCATATATACCCAAGTGTATCTTTCCCTTCTTCCATTCCTCCTTTTCCTCTCCCAGTTTTCCTTCCCATTGAGCAGTTTCTTTGTCTTTCACAGTACCTGTCGTACCTTTTAGGTTTTCATTACTCCTTCAAGTTCTCACACCAGCCAGATCATATGATGTTTGCACACGTGGATCTGATTTATTTCACTTCCTAATAGACTTCAGCTGCATCCATTTATCTGCAGAATCCTCAAATTCATCCTTTTCATAGTTGAATAGTTCTCTATTGTGTAAAAATACCACTTTTTTTTATCCATTCCTCAGCTGATGGGCATTTATGTTGTTTCCAAGATGTAGCTATGACTAATTGTGTTGCTATAAACATGGGTGCACACATATCATTGTGGTATGATTTCAGTTCTTTTGGAAAAATATCCAGGAGAGGAACACCTGACCTGACTGGGTCCTCCCAGTGCTAGCTTTTCGAAGAATCTCCATACTGATTTCCTTAGCGGTTGTACTGGCCTGGACTCCCACCAACTCCTTTTCCACTACAGCCTCTAGCAATTGTTACCGCTTGACTTCCTGGTGATAGCCATTCTTTCTGGACTTCGCTCACGTATTATCTCAGCTAACCCTCACTGTGAACCTGTGGAAGATAGTGCTTTCCCGTCATAGAGCCTAGGCCTGGCTGGGTGACCCCTCAGTGCACAGGGGAGCCTCGGGACCACCCTTGGCTCCCAACGCCTGTTCCTGCAGTTCACTTCATGTTGAAGCTTCTCCGAGGGTCTTAGTTCTAGTGTAAGTAGTGACCAGACTCTACCCAACTCCACACACCCCTTCTTCACCGTGGCCAGACGTCTTCATTCCGGAACCAAGACATGATGCCTGCAAAAGCTGCGTAACAGTCAGCTAGGACAACAGGAAATCCAAGGAACGATACAATAGGCTTGGAGCTATGCTCTGCAGAGCGAAGCACAGGCACGAAAATCAAGCCCATGGGAGCAGCACTCAGGAATCTGACCTGGAGGCTATGTCCCTGGGGCCAGGCCCCAGCAGCCAGCCCTACCCCTTCGTCTGAACTCATCTGTTGCCCTGCCTTCTGACCCAGGAGTTGTAGTCAAAAGTCAGCTTATTTTGCTGGAGCAGAGGGAGGACCAGGCCTGGCTGCTGGCATGCTGGGGCGTGTTTGCTCCTGGTGTGCTCTGCCCTTGCCTTCACCGTGTGTCGCCTTTCTTCCAGCCGCACTCCTCCCCTTGTAGACATTTACTTTGCCCTCTGTGCTTTGTGCATAACCTGACTTCTCATCCAGAGTGCTTGACTTGGACTCATCCTCACGTGGACGGGCCCCGCTCCCAGTGCCCCATTCAGCTTGACCTGCACCACCCTCCCACTGTTCCCCAGGGATCCTCTGGCTTTTCCCTGTCACCTCTTCAAACATGGCCAGAAGTTGTGGGCCCGTGAGCAACATCAGCTGCCTTTGTGTGGGCTGCTGCTTCCATCTTTTCATATTGTAAGTGTTTAGGATTTTTTTTTTTTTTTTTTTTGGAAGGATCTACAGGGTGTTCAGGGTCTCACTACTAGATCCGACTCATAGTGATCCGCCTGTTTACAGCCTCCCAAGAGCTGCGATTACAGGCACGCGGCCACCGCCTTGAAAGCTCGTGATAACCCAGCATCATCTGGGGTTGGCACCATTTTCTGATTGCCCGTTCCACTGAGAATCTGTCAGCGTTTCCCGGCTGCTGGAATGTCAGGTAATTTTAGGTTTATATTCCAGTCATCCTTGTGTCCTGTCACAGTTCTCTGGAGAATATGGATTTACTGCTGCTCTAACAAGTGGTGGGACTTCTCAGTCTGTCTTTTCCTTTCATGGTGGAGATTCCAACGCCAACTTCTTGTTGCAAAGCCCTGTGTCTATCCTGTGTGGTGTGTTTGTGGTGTGCTCCTCAGGACCTGCTCTGGTCCTCGGCAGCTTTACTGTGGTTCAGTTCTCTAAGACTTTTGTCTGCTCCTCTGGGCATTTTCTGTGTCAGTGCAACTTGCAGGTGAGCTTTGTGCTGTGTAGCTTCCAATGAGAACTCCAGAATCTTTTTTCCTGCTCTCTCGTGCTGGATTTCCTTCACACCCTCTGGCTGCTGTGGCCCCTTTCCCAGAGTCTCAGGCTAACAGGATTGGATTTTTCTTAGAGTTTTGTCCTTCTGCAAGGTGGCAGTCTATGCAATTATGCCACGGAAGAAGACAGCAAGACAAAAGAGAAAATACATGACCTGGATTCCTCCACTGTTTACACAGCGAAGGTCCCTTCTCTTGCCTGAGGAGCTGTATTTAAAGCTGAACTGCAAGCAGGACAGAAAGGAAAACAGAGAGAGAGAGAGAGAGAGAGAGAGAGAGAGAGAGAGAGAGAGAGAGAGAATGAGAATGAACATGAGGCTTTCCCTCACTGTGGCTTTTAGGGAGCCCCTTTACTGGGGCTGGGGCCATAATAGCGGATTTCCTGAACTGTTTTTTCTGTTTGCATTTTCTGCACAGTTCCTATGTTGGCCAAACCTAGAAAGAAAATTTAGAAAGGGTAAACCCTCCAAACAAAACAAAACAAACCCAAAATCATAGAAACTGATGAAACTGACCAGTCTTTGCCGTGAGGTCTGACTCCCCTCCTCAGCCCACTCCTGAGGCCTTGCTCCGTGCGCGGGAGTTCCTACTCGTGTCCAGGTTTCCTTGTGATCTAGGAGTGGCCGCTGGGCTTTCCACTCGGGCTGCTGCTGTGTGTTTCTGCCTCGCTTTCTATAAATGAGAAGGATGAAAATAAAAAGTGCGAGAGCCCTCTGTTGTGTAATGAACTCTGGAAGGGCAGGGATGGCCGCCGTTTGGTCCACCGTCTCTTGCTCACAGTGTACACTCGGAGCTGGCTTTAAGACAGTTGTCCCTTGGTGTCCATAAAGGATATGTTCTGGAACTTGGGGTCCCCAAATCCACAGATTATCAAGTTCCTTGTACAAACGGTATGGAATTTGGAGAGAATTTGTGTACATCCTGCTGCATAACTAACATATTAGGAAGGCTATATAAATCATTGTTATACCACACTGTTTAGAGCATACTGATAAGAAAAATGTCTGTACCTTTGCATTACAGGTGCGGGTTCCTTTGCAGTGTTTTCTTTCTCAGGCTGACCACATCCCTATAATAGTACCCATGTATTTGGATACCCAGTGTGTTTCTTTGTGCTGTGTTCTCCGCCAAGCCTGCAGCTGCAGGATGCTCCCCAGCTGGGCAGATATGGAAGCCTCCCCAGTGGCCGGGGCTGGTGCACAGGCAAGCCACCCTTTCCTCCCTAAATGAAGGGTTTAGCCACGCAAAATCCCCAGCTTTCCTTTTCCGTTTGGCTGTGGTGGCTTCTCTTGTCCACTTCTTCCCTTCGTATCAGTCAGGGTTTTACTAGAGGAACAGATGTAACACAAGGTGCACAAATGTATAAGACATCACATGACGGGCTTATGATGGTCAGCCAAGGTCAGACGAGGAAGTGTGCAGAGGCATCTGCACTGGAGACTGAAGGATCCAGTCCAAGGTCTGGAGCTCCCTGCAGTGCTCCATGAAAGTCTACGTCAGGGGGCCGATGGGGCTGCAAGGCAAGGCTGATGAGTGTACCCCAGAAGGCTCAAGGATCCAAGGTGGAGGCCGACGAGTCTGCCCTGGAAGACAGGCAATGACTGCAAGGACCAGAGCGCCTCCAAGGAAATGGAACGCTCTGTCGTCCTTCCTCAGTTTCCTTTCCTATCTTTTCAGCGATGAGTCACTCTAGGATGGGCCTCCATGCCCTGGGATGTGGAACTACTGAGCTGAGTTAGTTTTAGTTAAGCTTTTAACACTTCTCAAGTTGACATAATGGATCACCCTCTACACCTTCCCTCCTCTTTTCTCTCAGGTTCTAACAGATTGACATTTTTCATTTTGGAAGCTTGTTGAGAAACAGAATTCTTGGCTTTTCAATAAAGTTTCTTTATTTGCTTTAAAAAGTTGTAATGTTTTAGCAACCTCCAGTTGACTCCCATGTGTTGCTGTGTTTTTCCCATTACACCACGCAGCATTCATTTTAGTGTGGTGGCCTTAGAGAAATGATGAATTTGTTTAATAGATTGGTAATTATCCAGCACAAAAAATGATCATTAAAATTCCTTTTCTTTTGATTACTATATATCACCAAACCCACAGTCCATTTATCACCAGCTGCTTCTATTAATTACGCCTTGCTTGTCCTTGACTGAGGGACTCCTGAACTGCTTATTGGGACTTTAAGTATAAATATTAATTGCAAGAGTTATTTCTTAAGTTCATGTGATAAAATTTCAGACTTGCTTAGCAAGTAGAGCTGTGCAAGCTTCATTTATGGTTTTGCCAACCATTTCTTGTTGCCTTAGAATGCTTTCCATTGGGCCGTGAGCTACCTGGAAGTGTCCTTTTTGGTTAGGGGCTTGGGGTGATTTATTGGTCATCTGTCAGTGGATCTCTGGTGCACAAACACCATCCTAGTGGAAAGCACAAGGTAATTTTTGTAAGTAATGTGAATGCTTTTTTTTTGAGCCTGGGTTTTGTGTGGAAAAGGTATATGTGATCTTCCTGGGAAGAATTCTGGGGATTCCCACTTACAAGATGGGAAATCTGGTCAGAAAAATAGACTGCAGTGTGTTAGGTATGTGTGGGACCCGAGTTCCAAGCACCTGGGCTATTGGAGGTTGCCAGGATGGGTGATTCTGAGTCCGTGTTCATTGGCTAAGACAGTTGGGGATGTGGGGCAAAGTGGCTCACTGGGCCAGTTGGCTGTGTCCCCAGTCTAACTGTGTGTTTCTCTCCTGCTTTCCCTGGGCCTCCAGTTTACCGTGGCTTCTGGGCAGTGCTGATGCTCCTCGGGGTGGTGGCTGTGGTGAGCGCCAGTTTCCTGATCGTCTGTGCTGCCCCCTTCTCCAGCCAGCTCCTCTACAAAGTCGGCGGGGGCTCCTACATTGCTGCAGGTATGTGCCGAGCTGAGGCTGCGCACACAGCCCCGGCTGTCTCCACAGCTTCCTGCTGCCGGTTCTGTGCGCATCTCTGCTCAGTGTGCAGTAGGGGAAGGCACCAGCTTCCACACTCAGTACTGGGCAGCGCTGCCTCCCAGCTTTCCAGAGACTCCCAGTCCGCAGGCTCACCATGGAAAATGCTTCCATTGCAGGAGTGAGAACGCTGAGATCAGAGGGGACAGGCCCACGCCCAGCTCTGGGACAGCCCCAGTCTCTTGTTCTCTTAATTTTCAATCTGTAAGATAGGGGCAGTAACACGTCTCCCCATAATGTTATCAGGATATAGGTGTGCTTTTTGTATACCCTTAAAAAGGACAACCCTATGACCATATTTTTATAAGCGTATACTTGTTATTTATCTATCATAAGCATAAGCATTCATTTTCTGTACTGTCCTTCAGTTTTCTGCTTATTTCTGTATTTTTCACTTATGTAGTGTGACAGGGTCTTGTCATGTTGTTAAGTTGCTAAGTTGCTTGGACTTGTGATCCTCCTGCCTCAGCCTTCCAGAGCGGTGCGATTATCGCGATGTGCGGCTCCACCTGACCCTGTTCTCCTAACTGCGTTCATCTGTATGAGCTAAACGTGTTCTTCTGTTTAAACATGCATTTAGTTTAGTCAGCGTTCCCAACGGCCTAATTCCTGATGAAATGATCATACTACAAATAGAAAAAAATGATTGGAATATACACAACTCGTGAATTGTAAGGGTTTTTTTTTTTTTTTTTTTTATTTAGTTAGGAGGTGAAAGTGACGTGACTCCCACGCAGATACAAGCACAACGCTATTCTTTTTAAAGGGAACAGGCAGAACCTTGTAAAGTGGATGGACTTCCGCCTATAGGGGCAAGTGGTCCCGAGCTGCGCTAAACGGTGGCATCTGAGCAGACGGACAGTGTCCAGCATCGCTGTGTGACAGCCTCGGGGTGTAGAGGAGTCTGACGGAGACCTTCCTCGTCTTATAACCTTGGCAAGGACAGCGCCGCATGCTGCCCGCCAGTGTTGTAGTGGTCAGTTAGCAAACGGTAATGCTGCGCTTAGTTCTGCGTAAGGAATACAAGAAGGCATCAAATGTGGATCTTGTGTGACGGAGTTAAAAAATCCCTGGGGGAAAAGCCCGCTTACCTGGTCTGTCTTTTTATTTCAACTCTTTTCTCCTACTGGGATTGCCCTTGGAACTCAGAGTTCTTAGTAGAGCAGTTTTAGCGGGACAGACGTGACCCGCGCAATCTGTGCGCGCTTTGGACCCTCCGTTCGCAGACTGGCGCGAGCGGCACCCCTTCTGATCGCGGAAGATTCGGGGCCCATCGCAGCGCGGCCGCCCTCTCTTCGGCTCCTCAGCTCCTGGAGCCCGGCCCTCCTGTCTCGGCGGCGCTCTTCTGCTGCCGCAGAGCTCGGGCTGCGCGGCTTCCCGGCGGCTCCTTCCGCTCAGATCTTCCTGATTAGAAGGCCTGGGACACCGGCCCACTCTGCCTCCCAGTGCCTTCTCTCGTAAGTCGTGTTTCGCTGCCAGGCTCTCCCCTTGTTTCATCTAAAGTCTGGCGAAGGTGCATCCCTTCAGGGTCCTCTCAAAGAGAAGAGCGCACTGCCCTCTTCTAAAATGTAAGGTCACTTATTTCTTCTCGGTGCCCCGCTTTGGGTTTTACTCTCAGTTCATAGTAAAGGGAATGCGTAGGGGCAGCGGTAGGAAGCGCTAGCATACGATGGGTAGCAGGATTGTTTTACAAGTGCTCGGTGCTAGGTTTGGTCCTACTGGCAGATTTTGTGCGTTCTCTATGTGTGGGCATTTACTGCTACCGAAAATTAAATGTTGTTCAGTTTTTTGCTTTACAATTTGTGCAAGAGAGTAGTGCAGCCAGAGTTTATCTCTGGCAAGGTAGCGCTTCTGCTGTGGACTCACGTAACCGCGCAGTGGTTTCTTCATTGGCGACTGCCCTGGGGCCTGCGCTAAGGGACCCGGGTCTCCTTCCCTGGAATTTCAAGTCAGAGGCCCTGGAGCTCTGAGGTGTCCAGGGCTTCTGGGAGCCCACACTGAAAATTACTGAACCAGTTATGACGCATTCTTTAAGGGTGATTTTTAATTTCTTTGATGGCACAATTCTTTTTTTAAAAAATAATTTTATTGAGAAACAAATAGAAATGAGACAGTTTCAAAACCGATTAGTAGGACAGTTTCAATAATTAATAATTGCATATTGTTATCTTCTTAGTGGTTATTCATAGTACATGATGCAGACATGATGTCCTGTCCACAAACACTATTAGAACAAATCTCTCTATTCATTGAATTAAGAGGAAGTAGACATATATCTATCCTATTTTGAATATACAAATACAAAATGGTCCTTCATTTGTATCCCCCTTTTTTGTTTAGTTTTGTCAATTCTGTATGGTTTGTGTGTGACTACTTATCTAAGAAGAGAGGGAGACAGAGAGAGAGAGAGAGAGAGAGAGAGAGAGAGAGACAGACAGACAGAGACAGAGACAGAGACAGAGACAGAGACAGAGACGCAGAGTGACTGTGCTACCTGAGATACAGTATTACTATGCCCTTTCTATTTGGGGCAGGAAGCTGGCTGCACTCAGGGCTGGCACTGTTTGGCTGTCTACTGGCTTCTCCTACCATCAGACATGATCACAAAGCCAATAACATCCTTCAGCTTGAATACCTATTGACCAAAGGTTTTTTAAAGTTTTATCATGACTGTTACAGACGTACACTAATAGTGCAAATAGGCAGTTTCTCCCCTTAGGATGGGAACTGACAGTTATCTTGCTGAACTCCGGGGAAAGCACAGAATGTTCTTCTTGTCCTGGGACTGCCAGCCAGCTCTTGGTCTCCGGCACCAGCTGGGACCCAGAGCCAGGCTGACAGCTGTGCAGGGCACAGATTGATTTGAATTGAGGGTCTGATGCTCTCTTCGGTTAGACCTGGTGTTTTTGCAGCAAGGGGCCCCAAGTTGTTGTGCCGAGCACCCCAGGCTTTCCTGGCTTAGGGCTCACCTCCTCCCCACCCGTCTACCCCTTGGTGCTTGCCCTGTGCCCACTTTCTGCCCAGCAGGGAGTCAGGAACAGGAGTGGGGTGGGCTCAGGTTGCCTGCTTTGTGGATGCCACAGATAGGCCTGGATTGTACTGGGACAGATGGCCTTGGAGAGGGCCAGAACACATTCCAGACGCCCTGACGGGGCATGCTCTTGAGGCACTGGCAGAAGCCTGTTTGGGGCATTTCACACTTGGCAGAAGGACACTGTGTTGCAGCTGATGGGGGCAGCTGGGGTAACCCTCGGTATTCCCCGGGCTGGCCAGCAGGCCTAGAGCCAAAACAGCAGGCAGGTGCTGACCTTGGCCTTGCGCTCGTGTTCAGGCTGGGCAGCCAGCTTGTCCAGGGAGCATTAGCTCTGGGCAGAGAGGATGGCAGTTGTCAGGGCACGAGTACCCTGAGCCTGTGCCTCAGGGAGTTGTCCCCACCCCCACAGGCCCGTCAGCTGCGGGGATTCTTTCAGAGTGGCCTCACGTGGAATGCAGACCCAAGGGTGGGTTCTGCACTCTGGCAGAAGCCCCAGCTCTGGTTTTACCACATACTGGATATGACTGGAAACCAGCAGGCTCAGTGATCCCCCCACTCTGGCAAGATTCTCCGTAAGATAAGAACTCTGTTGGACAGCTGGAGCAGCCAGAGTCCTGGCTCATGCCTGTAATTCCAGCACTGGGGGACAGAGGCAGGAGGGTCTCAAGTTCAAGCAGAGTGTGGGGGTGGGTAGGCGTGGGGGTATGTAGGCGTGGGTGGGTAGGCAGGTGGGTTGGCATAGGGGTGGGTAGGCGTGGGTGGGTAGGCGTGGGGGTGCATAGGCATGGGGGTAGGTAGGTGTGGCAGGGATTTGGGGCTCTGTGGACAGAGCTGTAGTGGAGCTGGAAAACCCTCAGTAGGAGCTTACACCAACACAGCATTTGTGGCGGGCAAGGAAGCCTTGCAATGCCCGACAGAGAGTAACGCCACCATCTCACCATGGTTCTGTGGCCCATGGGATGCAGGACAAGCCATCGAAACTAGTGCTGGTTCCTCCAGCTCGCAGGGTGGATGGGTAGACTGCCATCATGAGCCGGGTCGCCTGATCCCTAGCAGACTAGAGTGACTGCTGAGGAGGGATCTGTGGTGACTCCGAGCTGGGTGGTCCTGGCCCAGGTGGAGGAGGATGAGGAGCACAGGAGCAAAGATGCCCTTGTCACTTTGTCCTTAGATGCCCCTGGTTGCTTCTTCCACATGCCTGTTTGTGTTCCTTGTTCTGTTACCCCAGGGCGTGCTCTTCCCTTAGGCCAGCTTCTTCCTGGGCCACGGGTGACCACAGCAGTGGAGAGGTCATGTGCACTGTAATTCCTGCCTGCAGGATGGAGGCTGAAACCACTTCTCCCAGGAGGCTCAGTGACCTCACCTGCTCTGGCAAGATGCTCTATAAGATAAGAGCTCTGTTGAACAACTGGGGCAGCCAGAGTCCTGGCTCATGCCTGTAATTCCAGCACTGGGGAGGCAGAGGCAGGAGGGTCTCAAGTTCAAGTCATGCCTGGCCAGTGTAACAAAAATAAATAAATAAATAAATAAATAAATAAATAAATATATATGGGGCTGGGATGTAGCTCAGTAGAGCATCTTTAGGTTCAATCACCAGTGTGGCAAACACTAAATTAAAACAGAACACCAACAAAACTAGGGAAGAAATAGGGCCATGGATATGAAGAGAATAAAAATTCTCATCTCCAACAGATGAGACTCACTTGGAAGTGGGGCTCCTGGGTGGATTTTCTTTCTTTCTTTCAAAAGGTGAGAGGGTTTTGCAGTGGATACGGGCAGGAGCGTGCAGAGAGGGTGGGAGTCCCGGTGGGGAGGGCTGAGGCGGCGGCCAGCGCACGCGCTTCTTCTGCACTTGGGCCTCCCTCACCCACACTCCTCACCACATATCCACCTTCCTGCACACGCATCTTCCTGCACACACATCTTCCTGCACACCCACCTTCTTGCATACCCACCTTCCTGCACACCCGCCTTTCTGTACACCCGCCTTCCTGCACACCCACCTTCCTGCGCACCTGCCCTTCCTGCACACCTACCTTCCTGTACACCTGCCCTCCCTGCACACCCACCTTCCTGCACACCTGCCCTTCCTGTACACCTGCCTTCTTGCACACCTGCCCTTCCTGAACACCCGCCTTCCTGCACACCCGCCTTTCCTGCACACCCCTTTCTGCACACCCACCTTCCTGCACACCTGCCTTCCTGAACACCTGCCTTCCTGCACACCCGCCTTCCTGCACACCCGCCTTCCTGCACACTCACCTTCCTGCACACCTGCCCTTCCTGCACACCCACCTTTCTGCAACCCACCTTGCTGCACACCCGCCTTCCTGAACACCTGCCTTCCTGCAACCCACCTTTCTGCACACCCACCTTCCTGCACACTCGTCTTCCTACACACTTGCCTTCCTGCACACCTGCCCTTCCTGCAACCCACCTTCCTGCACACCCGCCTTCCTGTACACCCTCTTTTCTGCACACCCGCCTTCCTGCATACCTGCCTTCCTGCAACCCGCCTTCCTGCACACCCATCTTCCTGCACACCCACCTTCCTGTACACCCTCTTTTCTGCACACCTGCCTTCCTGCACACCTGCCTTCCTGCACACCCGCTTTCCTGCACCCCCGCCTTCCTGCACCCCTGCCTTCCTGCACACCTGCCTTCCTGCACACCCGCCTTCCTGCACACCCGCCTTCCTGCAACCCGCCTTCCTGCACACCCGCCTTCCTGCACACCTGCCCTTCCTGCACACCCGCCTTCCTGCACACCTGCCTTCCTGCAACCCGCCTTCCTGTGCACCCACCTTCCTGCACACCCGTCTTCCTGCACACCCGCCTTCCTGCACACCTGCCCTTCCTGCACACCTGCCTTCCTGCACATGTGTCTTCCTGCACGTGCACCTCCTCTGTGCCTGCTGCCCTAGTGCTGGAGCTGCAGCTGTAAGCAGTGCTTGCCTGGCCACACCAGGGATGGATGTCAAGGAAGGCTGGGCTGGGGGACAAGGACCTAGCTGGCCTCAGTGGCCTTTCTCCTGCCTATCACAGAGCAGGGATGATGTCCTTTGACACAAGACTTTTGACATAAGATGCTAGGCGGGGTGTTAGAACACCCACGTTGGAGTCTGAAGGACAATTCCCCATGGCCAGTACCAGCATCTCGAAGGGGTCGCTGCAGAAACACCAGCATGGTGAGGTCCCAGCCTCCTGCCTCAAGAGGTCCCACTCAGTGCAGGCAGTGGGCTCCCAAGAGAACACACAGCTCAACTTGATTCGTGGCACCTACAGCTTCCCCGAGTCCAGGGTGCCCAGCTCTGTCTGGTGCTCTGGAGGGTGTAGGAGGAAATTCCCACTCATGAAGACCTCTTCCTCCCACACCTGTCAGCCAGGAGCGCTTCCTGTGGCACAGGTCCTGCACAGACGTGACCAAAGCCCAGCCGGCAGCCGTGCCTCTTGAGGCAGGCAGGAAAAAGCCACAAAGACTTTCCATTATGAAAAACACTTTCTCCCTCAGGTTGTCTGAGGAAGCTTGTCTTCTTGATGTTGCTTTTCAGCTGGGGTGCATGCAGTGGGCCCCCACAGTGGCAACCTGCCACGCCATTAGGGGACCAGGCCCTAGGGAAGAACTCCAGAGGCACTTGGCAGCCTCGCCGGGGCTGGAAGGAAAAATGCAGGGGAGCCATAGCTGCTGTCTCCAGAGAAAGCTGTGCTGTCCTGAGTCCTGTCCCCCATGCTGGCGACATTCTGGATGGGTCCCAAGCTACCTTCTGCTCCCACAAATCTAGGGAACAAAAGGCCAGCTCAAAAGCTCACAAAAGGCCCGTGAGGATTTCCCAGAGACCCTTGGGCTTCAAGCTTGAGTGCGCTTCCCCACCCTCTCTGTATAGCACACTGTTCTGAGAGTGAGGGTTACAGGCCTGGAGCTAAATGCTTCAACTCACGGGGCACATTATGGGCCGTAATTTGTCCTCATTAATTTCAGGGAGTCTTCGGATGTGTAAAACCACACCATTCCCACTGGCCTATAAATAAAGTGTCTGCTCTGGAGTTAGGCTCAGCACCAGGGAAAGGCAGACTGGGCTCTCACATGCTTTACGCTGCTTCTCCCTACTGCGGGCATCACTAACACCCACTATTTGCACAGTGCGGGAGGGGATTTAATCTCTGCAAATATTCCTTTGCATACCACGTTTAACCCCACACAGTCACTTTGCTCAGAAATAATGAGTAGCAAGGGCTGGGGAATATTGTAAATAGCTTCTTTTCCCTTATCATAACAGAGAAGTAGAGATTAGTAGAGGTTCACCTCAAATACTGAACGAGGCTAAGAGAATGTTCTAGAAAGAATTTCTGTTCACTCCAGGGCTGTGTGGAAGGGTGGGACCCAGATTTGCTGGGCTGAATGCTGAAGGCAGGAAGTGTCCTTCCCCTGAAGGGACACAAGGCTGGGTCCACCCCTTCTGTTCATTATGCTTACCACTGTGCCATGGGGTGCTTGGTGACAACTGGTCTGTGGTGGTTGTCCGTGGCCCTGATTTCCCTGTGTCCCTTCTTGAGACTCAGGGCTGGGAGATTCCTTGGTGAGTTGATTCTTCTGCTTCTTGGCCGGTCGTGGTCCCATGAGGCCTGCTGAAGCTCTAGAAGACTTCAGAGAGACCTGGTGTCTGCTAGGCAGCGGCAGGCATTCACGCCGAGGCGTCATTGTAGGAGCAGGGATGCCTGCCTCACTCCTCAGGCACCCTGTGTCCGAATTGTGGCTCTCCCTCCCTCTGCTCCTTCACACCATGACATCTGCATTATTTCAGCTTACCATGGAGACAAGTAAGGTGGGGAGAAGGGACCTGCTTGGGCTGAGGCTTTCTAGCCATGAGCTCTGACACGGGTTGGGACCAGGCTGGCCAAAGTCCAGGCCCGTGCTTTGAGCTGCAGCTTGAAACTCAGTTTTGTGAGTAAACTGCTCCTCAGTGTAAATTCAACTCTTCCTCTCAGGTTGTCCCCCAGCTCACTGGGAGAGCAGCAGAAATCCTCTCGATCATTCTCTTAATAACTTTCTCAAGAGTACTAAGCATATAGACGTTTAGTGCTGCCCATTATTATGCCAAGTGAAGCAAGTCACAGATGTCGGGAAATCCAGTGCACAGTCCATTCCGTGAGTTAAGTTGGCCAGATGAAAACATGACTCTGGGAAATGAGAGGAAGGAGGCGATCCACGCAGCTCGGAAGAAGCGTAGTGAAGCATATGTCGGGAGGAGCGTGAGAAGACGGCGGGCGGGGTGACCGCAGGGACTGTAGGCGGAATTCAGGCTCACAAAGCGCTGGATGAAGATGAAGGGAAGACACATCTGAGGAACTGGAGAACAGAGCGGGAGCCGAGGATGCTGGCCTTATTCCACCGGCTAGTTTACAATTTCTGAAAAACACACACAAAACAGCATAAGGTTATCATAACAGAAAGCTCTGGAGAGAAAAGGGCTGGCAAGATAGCTCAGTGGTTTAAAGTACCTGCTCAGGCAAGCTTAGGCAAGTGCACCAGCCCCACCATCAGGGCAGGCTCAGCTGGCCAAAAAAAAAAAAAAAAAAGAGAGAGAGAGAGACTGAACTTTTGGGGCTGAGGAAATAGAGTGGTGTAAGCTGCTGCCTGCAAGCACAAGGTCCTGACTTAGATCCCCAGTACCAAAATTGAAATAAATATAAAGGGAAAGAACTGGTTAGTATAGGATAAAAGGCACTCTGTGTTATTTTTGAGAGCATGTAGCTTATTTTCCCAGAAAGAGTGCCTCGTCTTTAATGGGTGCAGTGATGCCGAGGAGATGACTTTGAACACAGGTCACCACGGAAGGACAGGTGTTGTTCTCGAGCAGATGCAGGACCAGCACACTGCAGGTCGGACTCTCAGACTGGCCCCTAAAGCCAGGCAGCCTGCCTCGTACCCACGTGGGGCGGCATGTGCGGATGCCCTGTGCGCTGAGAAAGGCCCGGCCTGCAATGTTGGAGGTTCCTGAAATATTTAAATTACGACATAGGAAAAGGTTTGCAAGTACTGTGACATCTTCACTCCCTCGCATCTCATATACAGTGCTCTGTGCTCTCTCAATATGTACGCAAGGAAAAGGGTCCTCTTTACCGGTCTGTCACCGAGCTGTCACCAAGATGCCGTGGATGTCTGAGTGTGTGCCGCTGCTGACCGCTGGGAAGGCTCTTTTCCCTGTAAACTCTCACCTGTGGTAGAGTCTAAGTTATAAAGTAGGGATAGGAACCGACTAAGAATAGCTGCTGCTGAGTTAGAATAGCTGGAGCAAGAAGTAGTAACAGAAGTTATTTAGGAAGTTAGGGATTATTTAATTAGGGTAGCTTGCCTTTACTACTGTATTTGCATCACAGTTGACTTCAGACAGCTGCGGCCTCAGAAAGCACAGGGGGCAGCACTGCCTGGGATGCAGGCTGCGGGGTCGCGCCCCTGGTGAGGCCGGCTTTGCCTCTCATGCTCCTGGTGGCTCCCGGAGGGACGCACAGCGAGTTTGCACGAGCACTGGACTTCTGTCCCAAGAGGAGAGGCCACGTTCTGCAGCACATTGCCTGCTGCTTCCCGGTCTAGCGTGTTCTCGATGGTTGCGATATGGGATCTTCGGCCTGCAGGTTTCCCTTAAGCACCCAGGGGCATTTCTCCTCCGAAAGCAGTCCTAATAAAGGCGGGTCCTTGCCTCTATTTCATAGATGTTTCTTTTACAATTAAACTTCAGAACATCCGCTCATATGTCATTTTCTATGTTTCAAGTAACATAAAGTGGAATAAAAGAGAATATAGAAAATGAGAGCAGCCACGCAGCGCAGCCCAGAGCCCTTGGCCCTCAGGCAGCTCACCCATCACTACGTGCCACTGCGCCACTGACAGGAAGTTGTGTTTAAAGGGCCATCATTGAGGAACATAATCCAGGGAATCTTGAAGACTGGTGTCCTGGGTAGGACTGAGCAGGCTGCCCTGGTGCTGGGGTGGGGTCAGGGTGACGTTTGTGGCGGGTGTTCTTCCATCCCGGCTCATCCCATCCTGGAGATCTGGCAGTGTTCAATCAGCTTGATGCATTGGGGGCACCATGAAAAAGTTGTGTTGCCCTCTAGAAAAATTGAGACAAACACTGGCCCATCATTTCAAAACTCTCTCTATAAACATTACAATGTCACAGAGAAATGTATTTGTAGAAACTTAATTTTTGATATTCCAAACCTGTAGCTGTCCCAGTGTCCATCAGTAGATGAAGGGACCGGTAGGCTAGCCTTCTGTCACACAGTGGAGCATAGCTTGGCAGTAGAGGGGACAGCTAACAGGAAGAGCCACAGGGAACTTGTCAGTCTCAAGTGGGAGACAACCCATGGCACGCTGTTGGGATTTCACTCGTGATGTTCTATGGGCAAAACTGAGTTTTTCCGAGCAGCTCTGGGGTGGGGTACATTTCATTTCTCCCAGGTGTCTGTGCTGTTGTCCACATTTGTCAGAAATCATGAAAACAGACTAGAAATCAGAATGTCCTACTGTGTGAAAAATTCCCATTGACTCACACGTTCACTCCGGGGCTAAGACGTCTGAGCCATTCAGACACTGCCGGGTGGCTCTGGGTCACTTCTGGTCCACACACAACCAGTCCATTGGGTGCCACGAGACCGTCCTGTGTGTCACCTGTGGTTCAAGCCAGCAGGAATGTGTTAAAAGAGGAGGAGATGCAATAATAAAATTGGAATATTTCTAACCATTAATAAAACTTTCAGACCACTGGAGTGTAATGTGGTATCTTCACATTGAAATGGGTTCCTGTGGTCAGTGTTTAAAGGAAGCTGACTGAAGCATCATCTGCCATGCCCCTGGTAGGGCCGTGGGCCCTGCTTTTCAGGGTTTCTGTGTTGATAGGCAGAAGACAGTCCTGAGGCCTCTCTTGGTGAATCAGAAATGATAGTGGGCACCTTCCTTGCTTGCCAAAGGAAGTTGGTTTTCTTTTTAAGATAATCCATCCAAATCCGTGCAGGTTGTGTGTTCTCTCTCCTAAAGACTCTACTAAAGGTTGATGGTTTTCCTAAAGCTGCTGGCCTTGAAACACCCATGCCCCAGGCTTCGATTTTGTCTCTGGAACCCCTGCCTTCCAGCTAACCTTGGAGCAGCCCGCTGGTCTCCTGAGGGCTTCCTCGGGATGTTTCGAGGCTGCTGAGTTTGGGAGTGCTGTCAGCCTCCTGGGCGACCCCTGCTGTCAGGATCCTACTAAGAGACTCCCGGTGGACCCGTAGACAGCCAGCCACTGGGGCTCACTTTCCTCCTCCGAAAATAGCCACATGTAACCTGATGCTGTTACCGCCAAATGTTGCTGGTGTTTACTTCCTAGTTCAGTACAGGCACTTGCAGAACCAAAGGCCCATCTCTAGGTTGTGTGTACGGTGTGTGTGTGCGTGTCCCATGTAGCACAATTCTTCTTAATTCTACATTTCTTTTCAAGATGTTTCTTTTAATCATTTTTGAGTGTGGGACTCAGTGGGTTTTCCTAGGCCCCTTAGAAGATGAAGCGAGTTACCCTTCTCTTGTCCATGAAGCAAGCAGGAGAAGTCAGAGGGTCACCTGGAATTTATAGCTCTTCCCCGAATCTGTCACCTCCATGATTCAAAATAAGGCACACGGAGAAGTGTAGCTCTACCTAAAAGTTTACAGATAAGTTTATCCTTCTTAAACAATGCCCCAACGTCCTCTCTTTGTAAAGACAACATGTGAAATGTACTTCTAGGCAAGAAAGTAGAAGTTTGACAATTTGCCCATCTTTCTAAAGAATGTTTTTATTTGTGAAGCTAAATTTCTCTCCCTCAGGATGTATTTTGAAGTCTAGTTTTTATAATATGATAAAAAAAACCCTTTATTTTATCCTCCCTTTGTCTGTTCTTGTTTATGTGAAATATGAAGGTAATGCAATTTTATTTCTCAGTGTTTAACTTGGCCTCAGGGAAGTCTGAGTGCTTTGTTCCTGGATTGTGATTATGTCCACATATTTATCATCAACAGTTGTGTTCTAACATCCACTGTGACTGAATTGTGTATGTCCTCTTGTTTGGAGAAAAATATGCTTTCCAAATTGAATTTATGCCACTTACAGAGAAAAAAAAAACCTTAAATTTTTAAGATAATCTTTGCAAAATGTTAAGTTTGAATGAGCCTTCAGTAGGCTTCTGTAGGGAATCAATGTGTTTTCCTGTTGTTCATTTATTTTTATTTTTATTATTATTATTATTTTTTTTTTTTACAGAACCAGGGGTTAAACTCAGGCCCTTCGCTTGCCAGGGAAGTGCTTATTCCACTGAGCCATCTCCCCGGCCCCCATGTTGTTCAGTTATTTGTTCATGGTTTTATTATGATTATAAATTTACCTGGTCTTTGAGATCCTGTTTTAATTGTTTTCTCAGTGACAATTTCATGATTTTTTTTTTTTTTTTTTTTTTTTTTTTTTTTTTTTTTGGTACCAGGGATTGAACTCAGGACCTTGTGCTTGCCAGGCAAGTGCTTATTCTACTGAACTATCTCCCCAACCCCTCATAAAATGTTTTTGTTGGACTTGAAAAACATAGATATCATGAAAATTAATTGTATAAATTTTTTCTCTTTCAAAATATAGGACTAGGGCTGGCCAGATAGCTCAGCAGACTAAAGTACCGGCTTAGGCAGGTGCAGCAACTGGGGTTTGATCCCCATCGTGTTGTACTGGCCTCATCCCTGGGTCATGCTGAGATGGCAGCTAGGACTGGGCATAGTGGCACATGCATGTAATCCTAGTTCTTGGAAGGCTGAAAAAAAGGAGGATCACTAAGAGTCTGATCTATGTAGTGAGAACTGTAGACCCTGTACTCAGTACATTAAAATATATATATATATATATATGTATGTATGTCTATACATATATATAAATATAATCAAATTTGAGTATGCTGCTATTGTAAAAAACAAATTATTGAACTAAATGTTAGTAGATTTTCTGTGCCTGCTAAAATCATGATCGGCAAGTGGCTTTGACATGTAACTCAGTAGTTACCACAGCACCTTGCTGGGTATAGTTCTTTAAATGACAGTCTTAAGATATCTAAGAGGAAGGGTTTCCATCCTAACAGCCTGTCCTGCAGCCAAGACCAGTATTATTGTCCACTGATAGCATGCCCCACATACGTAGGACATGTCTGTCTGTCTGTCTCTCTGTCTCTCTGTCTGCCTTCTCTACCTCTCCATTCTTCCCAACATACACAGCCACAGACTTTTCCAACCTTTTTCTCAAGTCATTTATTTTGGCTTTTGTTTTGGAATATCTTCAGACTTACGAGAGACTTGCAGGCACTTTCTCCCAGAGACTGCTGAAGTTTTCCCAATTGTCCCTTTAATATCTCTTTCAACAAAAGGGTCGAACCCTGGACCATGCATTGTGATTACTTCCTGTGTGGTCAGAATCTCCATCAATACAGAAGAACTCATTCTTGGGCCTTCAAAACCTTGACACGTTCAGAAACTGGCCAATGACTTTGTGGAATGGTGTTAAGTTTGGGTTACTTGATACTTTTCCATGGTTAGACTTAAATTCTGCACTTTGGGTTGTAGTGTCATAGCCATAAGGCTGTGTTCACTGCACCTTGCCAAGTGACATGTGGTGTCTATTTGTCATGGCATTGGTGATGTTGGGCTCAAAAAGTTGAATAACGTGGTATTTTCTGGTTTTCTGCTTTGCTGTAAAATTCTGTGCAAAGGAAGTTTGAGCCTGGGTGAGCAGACTGTGATCCATCGAGTTTCACTCTCCTTTCAGCATCCATCTTTCTTACTTGAGTTGTTGCTTAAGTGACTGCCACGGAGTGACGCTGCCTCCTTCTCATCTATAATTCAGTTTTCTACTGTGAGGGAAAGATCCTCCTAGTGCCATTTATTCCTTTAATCATCTATGTCTGTCGCTGTTTTATTCACTAAAGGTATAATGGGGCGAGATCAGCATTCATCTGGTCAGATCTGTTGGCCGGGCCGCAGGAGGCCCTGCCTGGCTGGAGGATCGCTGAGCGCAGCTCTTGTTTCCTGCACAGCCAGGTGGCCAGGCTCTTCATGAACTGCGTGCCGGCCTGGATCTGGCCCTGTGTTGGAGAAGCCCAGGCTCCTGGTATTCAGAAGCCAAGATCTGGACCCTTGGTCAGCTCCTGCTCCTAGACTGTTCACACTCCAGGCCTTCTCAGCAAAGTGAGCAGGAACTCTATTTGGTTGTGCATGGGTGTGGTGCGTATGTTAAAGCACGCACACACACACACACACACACACAGTCACTTCTGCGTTTGCTTCTTGCTCACCCATCTCTCCATCCATCATCCGTGGCTGCATCTGTCTGCATCTCCCTGGTATCTATTCACTGAGCACCATGAATTCATACCAACCCATTCAGTTCCTGCCAAGCACCATACGGCTCGTTCTAGCTTCCAGTCGTCTTCACAGCTGTGGCTGGATTTGCGGCGTGAGACTCCTGTCCTCAGCTGGCCCAGTGGCTTACTTCCTGTCACTCTCGCTGTAGTGGCAGCTTCCTCTTCCGCCCCAGACTTCATGCGGGTCCCCATAATGAATTCTTTCGGCCCTATCAGTCACAGTCACGTCATTATTCTTTAGTGCAAGAAATTTCTCTGTGTTTGCTAGCTTCTCGCCCCCATCCCCGTTTATAATTTAGTGGGCAGGGAGGCCCTGCCTGTTTTACCCCCGGGTGAGATATAATCATAAGCTGATTTGATACAAATTAAATTGGCTGGTCTTCCATTAGTGAGCAAGTGAGAGGCTATAGTGGCAGGAGTGACTGTTCTTCAGTGCTTTCCTGATGTGATTCCTTTGCAAATAACAGAGTGTTTAAATACAAGTTAACTCTTCCTTGTAAAGAGCTATCTCCGTGATTACCCTGGTGCCTTTCTTCATACTCCAAATGCCTTTGTAATGGGTTTTGCAATTTTTGTGAAGACATGTGTGAGGCTAGTGGTTTTTCACAAGGGCAATTTCTTTGTCTTTCCTGATGGTATCTGAATGCATGAGACGTATGTGATGCAGGGAAGGTGAAAACCACAGCAGCAAGTAGCACAGAGGTGTGCGAGGTGCTTGCGGGGGCGAGGATTCCATGCACGTGCCTCTGCCGGCGTGGCACTGATGGGCCCACTGCACTCACGTCCCAGCGTGCAAGGGCGCTTCCCAGGGCTTGCTGCCAGCTGCTGGCGGCCTCACCGGCCTGTGGCAGTCGCTGTGCTGCTCGCCCATCTACCTAGGCCACACCGAGGAGCACTTGGGTACCAGTGCAGCTTCTGTGCTGGTGCCGCGCTGTCCCCAGTGAGGAGCAGGCGCCGCTGCGGTGCTGCCTGCCCCTGACGTGCCGTGTGCCGTTCCTCTGTCTCTGCTCCTCTGGGTTCTTTGCGGTCTTGTCTTACTCCCTTTCCTCACTGCTGAGACATAGTGTGGCGCGCGGCTTAAGCGGGGAGAGGTTTCTTTGGCTCATTCGTCAGCAGCCTCAGACCTACCAGCGCTGCCTGTTTCCAAGGCAGGAGGGCTGTGCACAGGGGCCTGCTGGAGGAGAGCCTCTCACTCGGCAGACAGAGCAGAGTTAAGGCAGGAGCCAGGGGCGGGCGGGGTGACCTTCCGGATCCAGCCAGTGACTGTCTGACCAGGCCCCACCTCCCAATGGCAAGGCAGCTGTAATCCGTCATCTTCCAAGCACCTTCCAGGCAGCCTGCCTAGGCTAGCGTGAGGCTTGAGAGGGACATCGAGGTGAACCATCGCAGATGCGATGGCCCAAGAGAGGACATGTCCTCAGGAGAGCAGGAACGCAGCTAGCGCAGAGTTCGATAATCCCTGCCCCTCTCAAGCCATTTCTTTTACCAGTGTGCCTCACATTCTGTCCCTCTGCTCCTGGAATTGCATTTGCTTTCCGGACATTACAGTACCCAGAATATCGAGGCTTCAGGGCTTATATAGCTTCAACGTGGAGGACTGGGTGCTGAAGACTTGGCCCACAGCCCTGGTGCTGTTGGCATACGGCAGAATGCTTAGCAGTGGATCCGGTGGAAGAAAGTTAGGTTCCCGGGCCCTTGCGTGGGATATCAGAATGCTGGCTTTTTTTCTCTTACTCTTCTTTCTTTCGGTCTCCGTGTCACAATGAGGCAAGTGATTTTCTACCACAGGCTCCCACCATGAGGTTTGGCCTCACAGAGTCCCCGTCCAACAGAACATAATACTATGAACTGGAACCTCAAAAACTATGAGCCAAAATCAATCTTCCCTCCACACGAGTCTCTCCTTAGAAGGTCCTCAGGATTCTTGCCTCAAGAGACGGGAAATTAACCCAGCATCTCTGGCTGGCCTCTACAATCCTGGGTGTGTTTGAAATGAACTTTTGCACAAAGAACAAGTGGTTATTTTGTGTTGGGGCAAATTTGAATCGTGTGGGCTCTGTGGTCTGTGTTGAGCCACTAATCAATCAGCAGACGCAGTGGTCTCTTCCTGTGATTGTAGTACCAGCAGCATGGAAAAGTGTGCCTAGAGGTAGCCTCAAATTTCAGGGTTCAGAGTGGTTTTCTGTTATATCTTTTTGTGGGGGTCATGGGTTCAACTTTGAAGTACTTTCTCTGCTCTTAGAATTCCAACAGTGTTTTTGAACTGGTGGTTTACAGTTGCCTGGGAGTTGCTGATAAATTCTGATACTGCTTTCTGGCTAATTTTCCTTCTTTTCTTCCTCCTTTCTCCTTTCATCTCTTCCTTCTTCCCTTTCTTGCCCTTCTATCCTTCCTTCCCTCCCTCCTTCCCTTCCTTTCCCTTAAAAAGGTTCTTGATCTTGAGTCTCTGCTCTTCGTTCCTTAATATCTTGTGTCGCCAGTCGTCGTCTCTCATCCTCCCAAGACACCGTGTCCACATGCCTTGCCCAGCCATCAGATCTGTGTTCCAGTTTTACAGAGTCAGGGGTGGGTCTTTGAGTATATGTAGTGTTTCCTTCTCTAGTTCGGGTTTCTGTTCTCATAGTCATGTTTAACTTGAGCTTCAGTGGTGTGCTGAGTGCCACAGCTCGACAGACAGAAAGACCTGGGCTCAAAGTCAGCCTTGTGCCAGCTGTGTCCATTTGTACTTAAAACTGGTATCGCTGGTTGGTTGAAAAAATTAAAAGGCGCAGTGTAGTACGGAGCTCATCCCCAGCCAGCCGCCGTGCGTTAGGATGCAGCTCCTCGGAGCTGGGTCTTGGCTCTTCCGTTTGCAGACACCCAGCCCGAGCCAGCCCGCCGGGGGGTCAGGGCCTGATGAAGGGGGGCCCGCCCGGCCTGTCGTTCTTGGACAGACACAGCCCCCTGCGCAGTGCTTTGGAAACTGGAGGTAAGCGATGAGTCTCACAGCCCACAGTACTAAGTCCTCTCCTGTCCTCCCCAGGCCTCCTGTTTGTCATGGTGGTGCTGCTGTACGTCATCTGGGTCCAGCTGGTGGTGGACTTGGAGGGCTACCGGAGCGAGAAGCTGAAGGACTGCCTGGAGTTCACCCCGTCCGTCCTGTTTGGCTGGTCTTTCTTTGTGGCCCCAGCAGGGATAGTTTTCTCCTTGCTGGCTGGCTTGCTCTTTGTAGTGGTTGGACGCCACATTCACTTACATCACTAAACGAACTGCGGCCACTGGCTTTCCTTGAAAGATTTTTAAACACAGCCTGTGCTTCTTTTTTATTTTGTTCTAGTGATATCGGCTTATGAATGAGTTACTATACCTCCCTACTCATTTTTTTGGAATGAAGCATTACATTTGTGATGTCCTCAGATAGTAATGTCCTAGAATTCCTCCCGACACCAACCTGTGCCCGTCTGTTCTCAGCGCTGTCAGGGGCCAGATTCTTCAGGGAGACGCTGACTCAGTTTCCCTTTCATGGCACATTTTGGAAGCCAGGCAGGTTGCGTAGGCCCAATGAGACCGCAGCATTGTGGGGTCACATCAAGGTATGGTGTAGAATCTCATTTTTTGGAATTTGTTTCTGCTACTAACTTAAAAACAAAATCTTGGAGAAAAATTAAGAATGAAAAACATGCTGTCAGAGAATTTCTTTCAGTTCTCCCCTACCCACGTACCGATCCACACATTAGCAAGTGATTCACTGCCCTTGATTCACTTTTTAAAAATAGAAAACAATTATTCTTGCTAGCAGGAACTACAGACTTTTAAGTTAAAATGACCCCCCCACAAATATAACTAAAACTGTGTGTTTTATTTTTTTTTTACCAACATTTATTTGCTTACTTGATTCTCTTAATTGTGCATGTTTACACCAACTTTAAGCTGTACTTAAATTTGGCAGATCTGTACACCAAATTTTATATAATTCAAATGTAGATTTTATACAGTGGGTTGATTGTGTAATGTAATATGTTTGAAAATATGTAAAAACTAAGCATCTCAACTCTACATAATTCTATTTGATATTCTGAAATTTCCACTTAAAATTATATTGTGAAGATATTCAACATGTGAGAATTTATTGATGAAATGTGCTTTTAATCTTCTCCAGCTATAAAGTTTTGAAATACTTTCCTGTGAGGGTTAGAACAGCTTTGCTTTGTGAAAAGACCATAAAATATTAAACTCTCCCCAAGATTTTATAGGTACCGGTTCTGATCATTTTATGTTTTAACTATTGCCCTTTATTTTTTCTTCTTTACAATAGGATCTTCATTTTCCTTCAGCTTCCTAGAAGGGAAGGTTTTAAACACCTTTTTGGTGGGGGAAGAGTAATTCTTTACTATTTGCTAGCATGGCCATGTTTCGTATCAAGGGAGTTCCGCTGTCATGAATGTTGATTGAAATCGAACCATGTAAGAGATGTAGGTATTTGTATTCTGGAAGCTTCCATCACAGCAAAGTTCGGCATTATGAGGGAACAGGGACTCAGTCCAAGGTGTGAGCTTTGCCGTAGGCTCCTCCCTGGTTCCTTCGAGAGCTGTGCAGAAGGACAGGCAGGACTCAGAGGCAGCGGAGGAGCATGTGGAAGGCGCTTCGCAGGAGGGCGGCGGCTCCCCACGGGTCCCCTGGCGAGCTCCCTCCAGGGCCTTCTGTTTATTCCGGGCCTGTGCTGATGGGAGGGCCTGAGAAGCGAAGGTCTTTGCTTTCTGCGGAATCCGAGGGAGGGCGTTCTAGCGATGGTTAGAGCTTGCTTGTAGCAAGGAGAAGAAGAATTAATCGCATCAGACCTTAACTGATTTCCCAAATCATGTCCATGTCTACCATGAATTTTTTTTTTGTGGTACTTTTCCTTTATTTTCTTTGGCCTCAGTTTTACTCTGCTTCGTTTACTTCTTTGATTTTTTAGCTGGATTGTTAGAAAAAATACCTGTGCATTCTGTTCCGTAATTGGACTGTGTCGGCAAGTTACAGCATGCTGTTCAGGATTCTGGACTACTCTTCCGTGTGTTTGGTTAGCTCATGATATCTGAAGATACAATTCCTGTTCTTGGGATGTTGGAAGGGAACTTTACTGGAGCATTTGGTGCCATTTAAGCTCCATATACAAGCTGCTGTGCGTAGAGGTCAGGGTAGCTATAAATTTTGGGTGACTGCCCCCACTTGTGGTGCACTAGTGTGGCTACTGCATGTTTATTGTAAAGCAGATAGCTGATGCCTGTGCCACTTTGACACAGCTCCACACATTCTGAGTTCCCTGTGCCACTTTGACACAGCTCCACACATTCTGCGGTTCGTGGCAGTGTCAGCTACGTTGCCTCTGCCTCCTGAGAGGAGGGAGTGCAGGTGAGGTGAGTTCGCTGTGTCAACATGGGGACAGTACGGAAATTTCACAGAGATATGAGGCATGATCAGATGTGTAGAGCGCTCAAGTTTTTAAAAAGTTATGGAAGTCACGTTGCCGAGTGTGCTCCCCAGAATGCCCCGCCCTCCCTCCAAACACACTGACCTCATCCGTTGGCTCCTTCTGAAGCACTCTGGAAGACCCCTTTCTTGAGTACCTATAATTTTGCTGTTGAGGGGGCCTTGGGATGCTGAACTGAATCAGATTGCTTCCCTTGCATGGTGCTCTGACTCTGGGGAAGAGCCGGAAGTCACGTGGTGTCAAATCCAGGAGGTGAGGTGGATGGGGACGCGCCGTCGTGCTTTTACCACTTGCTTCTCCTGTGGGTGATGCTCAGCGGGAGCACTGGCCATATATTTTTGATCTTGCTAAAAAAACATTCATACAGGACTGTTGGACTATACCGGGTTATTTGCTGAATTCAAGTACCTACAATCTTGGACTGGCTTCATGTATGAAACGGTCCTTTAAAGACTTCTCCAAATACAGCTTCCCTAACTGCAGTGGAACACCCATCTCTGATAAAACAAAATGAAAAGGGGGGATCTGTTGGGAGCCACGGAGCTAGGAAATCAGTCAAATATGTGTAGGTGGGACTCTGCCTAGTGCCTAAAGCAAACAAGCTACCTCACTCCTGAGAGGAACATCCTGTCTGGTTAAGGTTAGTTAGTGGTCACTAGGCAACCTAGTGGTCACATGTTACTAACTTCACAAAAGTGTAAAATAAGGACCGTTTTGCTTTGAAGAAAAAAGGAAAGAAAAATATACATGTATATACAAGAGAGTTAGGATAGACATACAGCTACTTTCTCTTAGTTCATTGAGAATAAAGATTTGTACTAATGTTGTTTAGACAAGAGATCATGTCTGCATCTTGTCCTCTGAATGACTACTATGAAGACAACAAAATGCAATGTATTAATTGTAAATATCCTACTAACCTGTTTTGAAACTGTTTCATTTCTATTTTATCTTTTTTTCTCATTAAAATGAATACAAAATTAAAAAATAAAATAAAGTAAAAAGATTTAAAAAACCACCATTCATGCAAAGGTCTTCCTGGACTACTTCAGAAAGACCCAAGAGTGATGGGGTAAATGTGTGTGAAGCAGGGAAGAGGATTTTGAGGGGGATTCATGGCAAGAGGTCTTTTACTTTAAGTTTTTAAACATTTAAACATTCCCTGTATAATTTGTCTGTACTTTACATACAATAGATTGCTTTTACAGTCATGTATTATATATGATCTGGGATACTGTATTTACAAATGTCTGTGCTGTGTTTATTTCTCTGTTGAATGCACTGATTAATTTTCAAAGCCTTCAAGCAAAACGTTTAAATCTTTTTCCAAGTGTTGACTCTGCCCCTGAAGCTTTGATTTCACAACAGAGATCACCCTTTCCTTAAAGAGTAAGCGAAGAGGGCAGCGAGGAACTCGCAGGCGGTGGTGGGAGCTGATTCCTCCAGGTTGTGTTTGCTCTGTAACTGACGTTTGCAGTGGCTGGAACAGCTCCCCGAAAGCAAGTGGGACGGTCGCACTGGGAGCCAGAGCCCTGCAGCACAGCACGGGTCCTCTTTACCACTAGTCCTGGGAATACGGCCCCTGAACTTGGAAATGAAATCCACTGGTAAAGGAATATGGTAAAGGCTATCAGTACTTGGTGATTAGCTATCTGTCATCCTCTGTGTGTTGTTGGGGGACAGCCATTGCAGTTTCTATTATATGTTTGTGTGGGAAGAGATAAATTGAGTGGTATACATCAATCTGTTGGAGCTAAGAAAATTTTAAAAAATCTATTTCTCCTGAGATGCAGTGTTGACCTGGAAACTACTTTATTTGAATCAGCTGATGGTGTTTTGTTCAGATCAACACATGCTTTGATTTCTGTTTTGTGGAAGTTACTACATGGGGCTTATAAATATCAGGGGTTTTGGGCAAAAAAGGGCTGCTAGGAAAATTAGGTAGGGATCATCAGGCGGGAAGAGAGTTGGAGATACCAGCAGGGCTGGGCACGGGAACAGATACAGTCATGGGCGTGGCAGCAACCAGACCTGATTTTGCTGGGACCGAAGAGGGATAAGAGCCACACGTAAAAGAGATAAACTAGGAAACTAAAATTGTTCTGGGTGTCTGATGGAATTAAATGTATGGAGACATGTTCTGAGAAATCACGTGTAGCTCGCAAGATTCCAGCAAGAACTTGAAGAGACAATGTCTTAGATCTGTGTAGCGTACATCTCATATTGAATATTTCATATTACAACGAGCAGGGACTTAGCCGAAGAGTCCTTCCTCTGATCGGCAAGGAGAAGAAAGCAAGCAAAACAGGTTACAGGGTAGAGCTTTGGATGGGCCACGGCAAGGCCCAGGAGCTGTCTTCAGGACCTCAGGATTGGGCTGCACCAGACTGTGGGGTGGCACATGGTAGAGAAATATTAGTGGGCACGTGCTAAGAGCTGTGCTTTGGCTCCCAAGACCCCATCCCTCACCTCGGGGGTGTAGGCACTCTGCCAAGTGGGTGTCCCGTGAACCCATGTTTGTGCACCCAAAGGAAGCCTTGAATGGCCTGGTGCAAAGTTAGGAACCTGGGTCTATAGACCTGAGCTGTAATCCTGTCTTTAGAAAGGACAAATTGGAGCTTGGGATTTGTAAAAGGAGCCATCTCTGAATGTAGAGTGACATGATCTAACCAGTCTGTAGCAGGCGTGAGGGTTCTGTCGGGCAGTAAGGGTGGCCACTCCAGAATGGAGACAGGAAGCCACAGACGGAGTCTGCTGAGTCAGCACCTCCCCTGCTCTTACCAGAACATCTGCCAGGTGGCCTGCAGCTGTCTGGGGCCTCCCCAGAGCTTACTCACGCAGGGCGTGGGTTCAAGAGTGCAGGGGCCCCTCATGGGCCCTCAAGGACCCTGAGAAGTTCCTAGACTTCTACGTCATATCGGGCCCGAGTTCCTTTCTACACCAGGTACAAACTCCCGCATGAGGAGCCCCTCGCTGCTCTGAAGGCCTCCCAGTGGCCGGAGCCCTAGCCCCTTGCCCTGGCAGCTCGTAAGCAAGCTCGGGGGCCCCCTGCCTCCTCTGCTCATGGCTTCATTCCTTGTCACCTGGGACGTGGCCCGGCTGTTCTGGAAACAAGCCTGGTAAGTCCGTCATCCATCTAAATTACATAGAGGATTGGGTGTGTGCACAAATAAATTGCACATGTAAATAGATATTCATGAAGTGCTTTGTGGTGAGTTAAGAGAGCGAGTTGTGGCTTCTCCTGACTCCAAGTGAATCATGATGGGCGCACCAGGCGGCAAAGCGAGGACGTGCACCTCTGTGGAGCGAGCAGGGCCAGGGCCCTTGGCGTCCGGCTCGGTGCTGAGCAATGGGCGGCTTCCTCAGGAGCTGAGGCCTCCTGGGGACAAGGGGAGCACGCAGCACAGATTTTAATATTCTTGTGCTCCGGGAGGCAGCAGTGACTGTGACAGAATTCACTGAAAATGTAAGTTGATTTTTCCTTTGTATGGGAATTCCTTTATTTTCTTAGCCTTTTTTTCTTTGCATTAATTCTAAAAAGAGAGTGTGGCTGTGAAAAAGTTCGCCGATGCTTGCGGATGGTTCTGGCATTAAAAGCTCTCCAAGGAAGTAGGTGTTAAGCAGTGTAGCTTCAAAAAGGGGGCAAGGAGTAATGCTCATGTCTTCATATTTTAGCTTGCCTGGCATGGGTGAAGATCCTATAACAAATATGGAGGTAGTTTTTGGCTCCAAAAAATGCAAGGGAAGTTTCTTCAAGAGTGCGGTGAGTGCCTGCGGGTGTCTTGGGAGGAGCACTGCGGGAAGCGGGGTACATATCTCCGGATATCCGTGTACCCACACGCAGGTGTTCACGTGCATGTGCTCATGTGCGACCTGCCTGGATGAGCGTGTATGGGCCTGGGTAAACCTGCACATAGATTTGGCTGTGTGTGTACACACATACATGTCTGACTACACAAATACATAATATTTATAGAAATATTCTGTGCCCTATAGCAGCATGTTTGCATACAAGAAGCTCTGCCCTGCCTGGTGACGTACACATAACTAAGTACCTGTTGTGGACCTTGTTGTGCTCCGGAGTTCTGCTGAAAAGGAGAGCCCCCCTGTGTGTTGCAGCTCCACTGTCCCCACGGTGAGTGGGGAGGGGTCTCCAGGGCCCTGTCCAGGGTTCACTGCTTGGATCTAGAGGAGAGGTAGACACACATGTGAAGTGTACCCAGCCTGTTTCTCCACAAGTGCCCAGTGGTAATGCCCATTTGTTTGAATATCTTCAGTATACCACCTAGCAATGGCTAACTCTTGATAAATGTTGATAAAATAGGGTTTTTGTTTTTGAGGAGAATTTCTTTCTAACTGCTTGGGAGACTGAGATAGGAAGATTGCAAGTTTAAGGCCTGCTTGGCCTACATGGTAAGACTTAATATAAAATAAAATAAAAAAAAACTGGAAATGTAGTTTGGTGTTTTTAGTTACTTTTCTCATTGCGGAGACAAAATTCCCAACAACCAGAAGTTCCTGGAGGAAAGGGGTATTTGGCTCACAGTTTGTAGAGGTTTCAGTGCTGTTGACTGGCTCCAAGGCAGGGCGGGCTGGGAGAGGGGCTCCAGAGGGGAGAAACAGCTCGTGGTGGGCAGAAGGTAGCAAAGCAACTGGGGAAACTGCAGCTTTTCTGTCCCTTATGTCATATCCAGGTTGCTTAGCGGGAAAGCCTCACCCCCTTAATCCTAGTGCCGCACCACCCACTCTAGATCCAGTCACCGGGAGAAGTCCCACTTATGACTGCATATGCTTTGAGGGGCCGTCTAAGCACAAGCCGTAACGTGTGGGCAGAGGGCTTATCTAGACTGCATGAAGCCCTGGGTTTTATTATTGCATCAGAGGGAAAGAGAGAAGGAGAAGAGGAGGGAGAAGAAGACGCCGGTTTATCCTGTCAGTCTCCCAGCAGAAAATGAACTTCCTGCATTTGGGTCACCTGCAGAGATGCTTGTATGGTGTGGTGGGAAAGGAATGAACCTGGATCTGAAGCCTGAACCCTAATCCTGGATCCTAATCCTGAATTATGTAGTTACAGTCTGGCAAGTTCTCCGCCTCGCCTTGAGACAGTGTCTTCACCTGAAACATTCACCTTATGTAAAGAACTGGACTTGAGAGCATGCTGCGCTTCGAAAACGCTGCTAGAGGGGCTCGAGAGGTAGCTCAGTAGAATAAGGGCTTGCCCGGCAAGCACAAGGGCCTGCGTTCAATCCCTGCTACTGCCATAAATAAATAAATAAATAACATTTTAAAAAGCCCTTAAGGGCCTGAGTTCAATCCCCGGTTCCACCAAAAAAAAAAAAAAAAAAATGCTGCTAGATGTTGGATGTCTTCTCGAAACAGTATACATCAGGAAAAAAAGTATGAATATTTTAATACTAATTTTATTGAGACATCATGAGATTAATACAAGGTTCCTTTGGCCTGTACAAAAACAACAAGTGCTCAAAGTGGTGACCATTAGCTGGCAGGCATTTATTCGCATGGTGACCTGCTGAAGCCTGTGTACTTGGGGAGACACACTCTGTATGTTCCTTAACAAAAGACTTGGCCTTTTCTTTCCTCAGATGATGGCACGAGCAAGGAATACAGGCAACAAGCAAGCGAATAAAATTAAGAATGGATTTGTAAAGTGTGATGAGTCCCTTAAAGAGAAATGTGTGAGCTGCGGGCACACACGGAACCTGATGGTTGAACAGTCAGACACATTCTCTCCACGAAGGGGATTTAGAAGTCCTGGGGAACAGAAGAGTCAAAGGCGCTGTATTTCAGGGATGGGAACATGTGGGAAAAGGGCCTCAGCGTGGGGGAGAGCTAGACCTGCCCCAGGACCCGCGAGGCCGAGTGGGGTGCTGACGGGGGAGAAGCGGAGTGATGAGGCTGCAGAGCGGAGGGTTCCAGTCGCCCAAGCCACAGGGCCGCTCCTGAATGTGCAACGGGAGTGTCAGCACTAGGCATCAGACCCAGGGCCTCTGGGGGGCTGCGTCCCTAACCCTTCCTTCCTTATTTATTTTTTAAATTTTGAAGCAGGGCTTTGCTAAGTTGCTCAGACTGCACTTCAACTTGTGATCCTCCTGACTCTGTCTCCCAGAGAGCTAGGATTGTGGGTGTGCACCCCTGTGCCGGGCTCACTACTGGACATTTTTTAGGTGTATATTTGAAAGAATTTGCAGGAAGATTGGTTATGGGATGAGGAAAAGGAAGAACCAAGCTTGGCTTAGATGTCCAGCTTGAACAAGTAGGTACACAGACAATTTCAATCATAAAGACTGGAGAGGACCCGATTTGGAGCCAAAGGTCACCACGGTTCACACTGATGGTGCCCTCTTTGAGATGCCTGTGAAACGTGCGCAGTGAAACCCTGGCACACAGTTGGATTCAGCAGGGTCTTCGTTACTTCTCTAATTGCTGAGACAAAAATACCCCACACCCCAAATTAAAGGAGGAAAGGTTTATGTAGCTCGCAGGGTGTGGAGGTTTCAGTCCATACTGGGCTGGCTCCAAGGCAGGTGGCGTGGTTGAGCCGCAGCATTCATGGTGGAGGAAGACAGCGAAAGCACCAGCATTCAAAATAGTTAGGATAGATGTACAGCTACTTTCTCTTAATTCATTGAATAGAAAGATTTGTACTAACAGTATTTGAACAGGATATCATGTCTGCATCTTGTACTATGAATAACCACTAAGAAGACAACAATATGCAATGTATTAATTATTGAAACTGTCCTACTAATTGGTTTTGAAAGTGTCTTATTGCTATTTGATTCTCAATAAAATTATTAAGAAAGAAAGAAAGGAAGGAAGGAAGGAAGGAAGAAAGAAAGAAAGAAAGAAAGAAAGAAAGAAAGAAAGAAAGATAGATAGATAGATAGATAGATAGATAGATAGATAGATAGAGGGCAGAGCAGCTCTCTTTGCCTCCCTCACTGTACATAGGCTGCCTGCCCCAGGGCGAGGGCAGCACTCACACGGGCTCGCGTCCCTCTTCTTGCACAGCCCGAGGATGCTTGCAAAGCCAGGACCTTGGCCACCTGCCAGTGAAGCTGGAGGCACTGTGACTCTGTTTCCTGGGGGAAGGCATGAAAACAAGAAGTCCAGGTTTAGCAAGCTGTCTTTGAAAGCGCCCCTCCACCCATGACCACGTGAGGCCTTCGGGGACATCCAGACACAAACTACAACAAGCAGTTAGGTGCTCGGGGAGAATCTAAACCGGAAACACACTGCCGTGATTCACCACGTTCAAAGTCGTGCAAAAGCTGGGGCCATTGGAGTGGGTGGCCAAAGAGAGCCTGCGTGGGACAAGTTGGCACTAGGCAGCTGAGTGGGAAGCCCAGAGGGAGAAGGTACTGGGAAGGGGAGGGGGTCTGTCTTTACCAAGCTGCTGTGAGGGAGGGTGACAGGGGTGGGAAGGTGACCTGCGGGGGGGGCGAGCCTGGGAGGTATTGACAGATGGTGCTGGTCGAGTGGTGGAATGGAAGCCCAGTCTATCAGTAGGAAGACTTACTTGGAGACAGGGAGTGGAGAAAGCTTGCTGGAGAATTTCTACAGAAAGACGGTGGGAGGGGAGGTAGCAGAGGGCACCAAGCCTCTAGTAGAAAGGGATGCAGACAGGGAGCGCCTCAGAGACCAGGAGTGATGGCAACAGGTCTCGAGCATCTCTTGACATTTATTTTATGCAGTGGTGTGGGAAAGAGCCCAGACGAGGGTGAGGACAGAATGCACCACCCTCCCGCCTCCCCTCAAAGGATGTAGCATCCTTGAAAATACTTGTCATACGGCATGTAGAGAGCACTGATTGATTCTGACTCCACAAAAGCTGAGAAAACAAAGAAACAAAGGCCTTATTGTGCAGGTATGAGGCGCTTGTCCTGGCATCAGGTGCTGGCTATAGAAAGCCTGGCTAATCCCCATGTAGAGGTTGGACATAATCCTCTTCCCTGGTCATCGGCAATGCTCAGATAAGATCCCAGAGAGTGACACAGTGGCGCAGCTCTTGGAATCTGTAGTAGTAAAGGAAAATGAAAAGAGCCTGAGCATTGGAGGGCAGGGCTTGCGTCCAGAACCCCGCACCACGCAGGGTCCTCTTCTGGCTGCGCCGGGTGAGATCCAGGGAGGGCAGTGGCTTGCCTGCGGCAATGGCTTCAGTTTTCTTCCTGTCCAGCCCAGGCTCAGCAGCTCTCAGAAGGCCACTGCCTGCATGAATGCGGTTCTTGGGGCAACAGACGATCTGCAAAGGCACGACACTGACCCCAGACTGGGACCGCCTGTTATTGAGCATTGTCTGTGATCTTGGGAAGTAGCCTGCAATAAAAGTGAAAACAGAACTGTGTATTAAAAAGGGAGTGCTGAAATAGAAAGACCAGAAAGAGGGTTTCGAAAATGAGCTCCGTTTGGATTAGCAGTAAATTTTTTTCTCTTATTTCACTTATTGTTATTTATTATCTAGTTTGTGATGCTAGAGACTGAACCCAGGGCTTCCCACATGAACTGCACTCCAACACATCATAATTCACTTAATCCCAAAGGAAAGAGAGGAACAAAGTCATTATGTCAGGCGCATCCCTCACTGCTGAGACACAACACCCAACAGCCGCAGCGTAAAGAGGAGAGGTGTACACAGGCTCCTGTCTCAGTCCCTCATCAACTGGCCCCAAGGCAGGATGGCGCAGCAGGGGGGCCTGGCAGAGCAGAGCTGCTCACAGCATGAGGGGCAGGAAGCGAGGGGTGAGGGGACAAGTTAGGAAGGGAGATGAGCCACTCTAGCCCTACCCCATCACCCGCCTCCTCTGCCGAGACCCCACCTCCCAAGATGGAGCTCAACTTCCTTTCCCCATAAGTCAGTTGCCATCTCAACACAAGAGGCGTTGGGTACCATCTTTTGGCTAGAGTTCTTTTTATTACGCTCTGGATCATTGGCTTGATTGGCCACCCGCCCAGTCTGAGCACATCGCTTGTTTGTGAAGGTCTTCATGGCATCTTGAACAGTTCGCGGGGTCTCCGACTTTCCCCACCCTCCAGGGATGTGCACAGAGTTAGGGATTCCAAATTAACTCATTGCTTCATAATAGTGTGGCTTGTATCATAAAATATTGAGTTCTAGTGCCAGAACTCTCACTACCTGCCTACCACCTTAGAAATAGTTCCCAAGTTCTATGACCACCTATTCAAAGACATAATAGGATAGAAAAAAAATGGTATTAATGATTTTGCTAATTTGCCAAGCTGTTTTCTTTACCAGTGCAACACATATCCATTAGCCATCCAGCAGAGGGAGGTGACTTTCACGCGGGACGGGAGGAGGGGTCCTAGGTGTGACTGGAGGACTGGCCAGGCCCATGAGTGCGTGTGGATGTAGCTTTTACTAAATGCTGTGGCCTTCGCACGCGTGGGCCGTCAGGTGTGTGGCAGCCGCAGTCTATTTTGTTGTCACTACAGTGGTGGCAGTGCTGCCCAGATGCAAGCCAGCCCGTCCGTGTCTGACCTTGACCTTGGGGAGCGCGCTGACATGGAGGATAGTAGAGACCACATACTCAAGGTTGCTGTGCTTTAAATAACTGTGGAGAACTGAGATCCTAAATAAAAAATGCTCTTCTAATTCCCACCCAGTGAGAGCCAAGGTAGGGTTCGTAATGGGGGCAACTGATTTTTGGGGGATTCTCTGTACAGTGGCTTTTCTTATATTTTCTGGGGGTGAGAGAGGAGAGGAAGGATCAGAGAGGGTGTGTCACCTGCCAAGGCCACACAGCAAAGATGGGTGGGCAGCATATGACCAGGGATGTGGACCTGGTTTTTTCTGTGATTCTAGCCCCGTGTCTCTAGCCAGGGTGGAAGAAAAATCACAGAACTATGGCAACTTATTGTTATTATTAAAGTATTATTATTCATAGGAAACACAAGAGTAGATTACATGTATTGCACACTCATTGAATGGTTTGGAGTGCAAACAGAAAGACGTCCCATGGCGGCATGTTGGGTTAGCTACATGAATGGAAACCAAGGCTCACAGCGTGAGCTCTGCTCGTGTCCTCAGCCAGGCCCTGCTGTTGGAAGGGAAATTAAATTTTAACTGAAGTCTGCCAAGATGGCCACCAAAACCAGGCAGACATGTCCAGACAAGCCTAACAATGGGACATTTCTTCCTTTGTGTAAACCATAGCTGTTTAACTGATGGCCCTGCAATGTAACCAGAGTTGTTTAAACTCCCTTGGCAACCCATGATGTCACCCAACCCTCCAATCACAATGCACCAACTCTGCCTACCTCCCCATTTGCTCTCCCTATAAAGGTTCCCAAACCCCACAGAGCAGGGGTCTGACTCTTCCAGAGCGATCTCAGTCAGGGCCACCAGTGCAAGAAATTGCCTCTTAAATCCTCTTGGTGCCATTTCTTCCTGTGTTTGGTCTGTTTTCCCTAACACTATGAATCAGAGTCGAGACTTGAAGCGCTGTTGGGAGGGGCAGCGGATCTGGTGCCTGTCGTGCGCCTTGGGTTCCAGGAGCCAGGCTCATCCACCTGTGGACATGCAGGGCTCATTGCTCCCTGGAGGGTGGCTGCTCCCCGGAAAGGCTGCCTGCGTTAGCGGCTGTGGCTGTGTGGCTCCAGGCGTTGTAGAGGCCTCCAGCTGTGTGGCTTCGAGGGCCGATGCCTCTGCCTCCTGCCTCTGTACTCTGGAGCACCACGAGGCCTCTTCCCACCCTGCAGAGAGCATGATGGCAATGCCATGCTGGCATTCAGCCTGCAGCTGGCTTTTCATGGCGCTCCCACTCAGAGCTGGCTGGAGCCAGCAGGGGCCCTGTGGTGAGGGGAGAAGGGCCCTGCCTGGAGTCTGCACCCTCCCTTTAGGCCAGAGGCATTGAACAGTGACTACTCCACCCACTCCTCTGTGGATTTGGGCCTTGAACCCTTCCTCCTTCCAAGAATCTGGAGCAGAGCCTGTCACCAGCTAAGTGCTCCACAAACAGCCTTGCTGCTGCGCTGAGCGTAGTTCTGCCTGGCGGTGTCGTATTCCATCCTGGCTGACCTCGGGCTCCTGCCCAGCTCTTCGAGGCCATGGGTGCGCTTTCTCCTGGTCCCTTGCTCTTTCCTCCTTCCTGTGCACTAGTGGAAACACCTCTTGTGCCCAGCCACTGCCCTGCCCATCTGGGTCCACCCAGGAGAGTGGGAAGGGGTGTGAGCTGAAGCAAGGACAGACAGCCACAGGAGTGTGATGCTGTTTTGGAGAAAACAGGTCACTGACCAAAGAAGAGAGGTTATCTCACAAGAACTAGGTGGATCTCCGGCACACTGGCTAAAGAAATCTAACTGAAACAAACCCAAATCCAAGCAGAATTGAGGCCCTTTTATTTTATAATTTTGGTTTTTTGAGACAGGGTCTCTATGCAGTCCAGGCGGGCCCTCACCCCAGGCTGGCCTCCAGCTCACAGCAATCCTCCTTCCTCAGCCTCCTCAGTGCGCACTACAGGCGTGTGACACCGTGTCTGGTGAATGAATGCCCTTTGTGAATGCAGAGTGGATCTGAGCAGATGCAAAAAGGAAGGCAGAAAGGTGCCAGAGAGCCATCAGAGTGTCGCAGGCCACCACAGGTCTCTACCATGACCGTTGGTGTACAGCATTCTGTTTCTGCACTCCAGCCGCTGAATCATCACACGGGTTTCGTGGCGAGGGACAGACTCAGAAGTTATTGTGGAAAAACCTTCTGGTTAATTCTAAGGCATGCTTGGTGCCCCTCACTGTGGGCTGTGTCCCTGGGATGCTGTGGAGGACACGGTGCAGCCCCCACCTGGGGCCGGCCATGCTATCTTCTTCACAAAGCGGCCATCAGGGCCATCAGGCAAACGTGTGGAGCCCCACGTCTCTCCCGGCTCTGACACCAGATGGCTCATCGGTCTCCTCAGTGAGCGGCCACTGGGTGCCCATGTGACTTACTCATGACTCGTTCCACCGTCCTGCCCTCTGAGATTCCTTTTGAGTGTTCTCCAGGCTCAGACAAGTGCTGCTCACAACCAGCCGCCTCTTTGGTCAGCTCTCTGTACAGGCCGTTCCACGAAAGGTGCTGAATAAAGACTGAGCGAATCATGACTGCGGCATCCACAGGGACTGGGGCCCTGCTGCTGGGGAGTCTGGCCCAGGACAAGGTCCCCTTTACTGGTGACTGAGAGAGAATGGAGAACAAAAGCATGCGTGACACTGGACAGCTGGCCTGCTAAACTTGTCGGCCCCAAGTCACCCGAGAGCTGCTCTCCTGGGCCTGAGAGACAGGCGAGGCAGTGTGTGGAGAGTTACATTAAGCAAATATTCTGTGGAAAATTGCTGAAGTTGTGTCCTAAGGGAGTGGGCAGAGCAGAAGTTAGCAAGCATCCTGACGTTTGGCTTCTGTCTTTTCTTTTTCCTCCTCCTCTTCCTCCTCGTCCTCCTCCTCGTCCTCGTCCTCCTCCTCCTCCTGCTCCTCCTCCTCCTGCTCCTCCTGCTCCTCCTTCTGGGATTGGATGTAAGGTCTTGGTGCTGAGCTACATCCCAGCTCTTTTCACTTCGATCTCTTGAGTCAGGGTGTGTTTAAGTGCTCCTTGAGCTGTGGTGTCACCAGCAGTTTCTGCCCCGTGGTGTCGGAGTCTCCTTTGTTCCTGGCCAGAAGCACAGCAGCCTTGGCCTTTCGGGTCCCCTCTGGGGTTTCTGTGACACTCGCTTCTGCATCCCAGGTTTCATTTAATTGCTTCATCTCCCAACTGCGCTACGTGGAGTTCGTCCTGGTGCCTGGCAACCCAAGCACCCACTTCGAAACAGGAAAGGAGATAGCAGCCTGTTTTCATCCAACAGGTGAGTGTCTGTCTTGTGCAGGGAGACAACTGGGAAGTAAGCAGAGTGCTTGCTTCACACTGCCGGGCTCCAGCGTGCGACCCAGCGAGCTGAAGATTTGGAGAATTCGCTCTCCACCCAGAGCTACCCAAGCGCTTCCAGCTCTTTCCGAAGATTTGGTTTCTGAGCTACCTTTCATTCGCTTGTTTAGTCCTAGAGAAGTCTTATTCTTTTTTTGCTATTTTTATGTCTATAAGTGTTTGTTATTTTAATCTTCAGACTTAGTGGACAGTTTTCGACACCCCTACCAAAGAGTTACCCATTCTACTCTACAGACTCCGCTCTCAGTGTTCAGAAGACAGTGAAGTCCAGGCTTTCAGGGCACGGGCTCAGGACATGGTGTGGCAAAGATCCTGGCCCTGCTCTGGGTGTGCGTGTGAGCTTGCTTGGTGAACCAGCCACTGTGCAGTTGCTGGGACGAAGTGCCAGCCATCCACGAGGTAAAAAGGAAGAAGGGTTTATTTTGACTCAGTTTCAGAGCTCACGTGGTCGGCTGGAGCCAGGCAGAAGGGCACAGTGGAAGTGCCTGGCAGAGGACAGCTGCTCACATCACGGAGAGGAGAGAGCAGAGAAAGGCAGAGGAGCCCAAGAGAACAAGATAGGCTTCCAGCCACGCCCTGAGCCACCTCCCCACGACACATTTCAGATGTGTGCGCGAGCCTAAGGGTGAGCGGAAGGTCCACGTGATCCAGTCACCTCCGCAAGCTCTGCCTCGGAGCGAGGCTCTGGGAGTGTTTAGATCTAAGCTGCAATACCTGGGCAACGGCTTGCTTTATAACATGGCAGTGTGGGGGCGTGCATGCTGTGTTTGCCCAGTGGACAAGGAAGGTCTGATTTATGAACAGGATGAAGTAAACTTACATTTTTCCTGAAGATGGGTTAAAGGAAAAAAACAATCAATGGTGTCCAGGGTGAAACTGGTTCTTCCTGGGGGGCCCTTCGCGCAGGGTCCGCCATGGCCTGCGGTGAGCACACTGTGCCCGGCGCCCTGCACAGGTGTAAAGCGGGGGTAGGCACAAGCATCGCCACATTTCTAATGCATTTATGTAGATGATGTGTGCATGCCACACAGAGAACACTCAAGATAAAGCTGGGACGGTCTGGGGCCGGGCTGCAGCAAAGAGGTTCTGTGTGTGCCTAACACGCAGGAGGCCCGGGCCCGTCCCAGGCACTGAAGATCAATAACAACAGAGTGGAGAAGTACTGCACGTTTCCTGTATCTGTGTTCCGGCTCTGCTTGCCCACCGTGGCAGACATTGGCCCTGGGTGGGCACAGTGGCTGGTCCTGTGCTCCACTGGATTTCTCTACCGAGTAAGCCTTCTGCTGGCTCCACACTGCATGACCAGTGCTAATCCCAGAGACATAGGTGAATTCTGCTGTTTCGGTGATCCTCTCAATGTTCCTCTAAGTCTGATGCTCTGAAATACCGGCCACTTTTGCTGCGGTTGAGGTTGTAGTTGCTGTGTTTGTTGGAATTGTCCCTCAGCATGGATGTTGTGGCCTGTGTTTACATACTGTGCTCTGAGGTGGGGCTTTGGAGAGGTGGCTGGATCAAGGGTGTGTGAAGGTAGATTAGGGTATGTGGTGCCGGAATTAAGCATGTGTGATAACTCAATTCATTTGGTTCAGCTCTGGATGGGGAAAATGAAAACTCCATCTTGGCTGTGGGTTCTACCTATCAATAGACTTGCAGCTTGGATGGAAACGAAAGGGACAGACTGAACTCAGGCCTGCTGCCTCCTGCCTGCTCTGCCACAGACTTTCTCCTCTGGAATGTCCTTCTGCTGCACCATCCTGCCTTGGAACCAGCTGGCTTTGGACTGGAACCGCTAAATACTACGAGCTAAACAAGTCTTTCCTCTTTTAACTTGTGGGTGTTTGCAGCAAACAGCTGAAGCTGGAAATCAGTCACGCCTATGGGGGCAAGGCTAGCCCAGTCCAGAAGGAAGAGCGCCCAAGACAAGCCAAGTGGACAGGCTGCTTCAGTCAGGGCCACCCCAAGTCCTGAGACAACCCAAACAATGTGTTGTGAGGCAGAGGGGTGTCACATGACACCAACCTGTCAAATATATAAATAAGTGTGTTGAGGTGGTTGAGCTTTTTCTCCTGTCCAGAGAGAACTGCACTTGACCTCAGCTTTCTGTACGTAGATGTTTGTCTTTATTTCTATATCCCCTCACTGTCCTTCCCCTCCCTAGAACTTCAGGAGTCACATGGGCCATAACATGTGTTACTTATTTTGTCCCAGCAATGAAAGAGTAAGTAGGACAACCTACATGATAGGGGTCCCCCAGCTCTGCTTGCAGAGGGCCTCACCCACATCCATGAAGAAAAGCATCTTGGGTGTTACTCTTTGAATGCCCGTACAGGCTAACTTTCATTCCTCGAAATGGAAGACACTGCCTTGGGTGCCTGAGATGCAGCACACCCCACCCAACGGTGTTCAGGTCCAGCCCTCCTAAAAGCCCACAGAAGTTGGATCCACTGCAAGGCATATTTATTCTATTGCTTGAGGGACAGCTGGGGTCACTGCTAAATTTTAACTTATCAGAGGCAGGGAGGCGACTCTAGCATTGTAACAGACGCAAGCTCTCACAGTGTGCAGGACATAAGCACATTGTCACCTTGGAAAATATCTTCCAACTAGGACAGTAATGGTTTTTATAGAACTATTCAGTGGCTCACACCTTCTCTTGCCTCCAAATTTCTCAGGAACAAGGTAACTTTTTATCATAATTTCCACAAGGCAGTGCATTTTTGAAGAGTTTAGAGTTTTTCCAGCCTGATAACAGATCTGCCCTCTTGCGGCCAGCCGCTGCGCACTGATGGGCTTGCCCTCGGGTGACCTGCTGAGCCTTCTCTCGAACGTCTGTGAGTCTGATATACATCCAGAGCTTAATTATGGCGGTGGTCTTTATTATGACGAGCCCCTGATGGCACACTTCATGGGAAATATGTAAAAAGACAAGCAATGATAATCCTGTCTCAGTTACTCTTCTCCCTCATTGCTGGGACAAATACCCGGCACCAAAAATGAAGGAAGGAAAGGTTTCTTTAGCTCACAGTCAATGGAGGTTTCAGTCCATACTCAGCTGGCTCCAAGGCAGAGTGGCACACGGCAGAGAGCAACCTTTCATGGTGATAGCAAAGAGCAGAGAGCAAAAGGGCAGAAGCAGGGGCACCAGCGCTACAGAGAGCAAGTCTGTCTCTCTGTCTCTGACGTTACATTCGGGCTGTCTGCCCCACGCTGGGTGTAGCACTCACTCCCATAATCCCAGCAGTACTCAGACCCATAATCCCAGCCGTGGATCATGAATTAATTATAAACTGTAGAACTGTGTGTCAATGACTACATGAGGGTTTGGCCGGGGGAGGGTAGAGTATACACGCAAGCCATAACAACCTCCCAGTGGTTTACACAAAAATAGGAAAATTGGAACATACCAGGGTTTTGGGGAGCTTTCCGGTCTCAGGCAGTGGAAGGTTCTTTAGGAGGAAGGTGATGGTTGGTGGGAAAACGTTCACTGACAGGTGTTTATCAAGCTACTTCTGGGCTATCTGTTCACAGTCTGCTGTAAGTCAGCTATGGAAACCAGCAGGGGGGTGGCAATGCCTCTAAGCCTGGCAGGCTGAGGCAGGAGGATCACAAGTTTGAGCCCAGGCTGCGCAATTTATCGTCTTAGCAGGAAGTACAAAGGATGTTGGAGATATATCTCAGTGTAAACGCCCTGGGTTTTTCCCTAGTACTTAAAAAAAAATCAACGATGGATCTGTGTTTGTAGAAATGACAGCCATGCCAACTTTGAGCCCCTGTACCTATCAGATGGTTTACCCAGCATTCCTCTTCCTCTACCATAGCCAGTGCTGGTTCTACCTTCTCTCTGGAATTGCATTTGAGCCTACGAAATCAAATCAAATACAATGCTTTTTTTCTTGACTTTTTATTCTAAAGTAAGTGGATATTTACAGAATAGTTGCAAAGATAGAACAGAGTTCTCCCTACACCCTTCCTTGGTTGCTTCCTCCAGTGTGAACAGCTCACGGAACTTCAGCACACCTTTCAAAGTAAGAAATTTGCCTTGCACCCGTACCAAGTTTCCACCACTGGACCATGCACCTTGCTGGGTCTCCGCAGTCCTTCTGTAGCATCTTATCTATAATCAGATTAAGGAGTGTGTGACATGCTCTAGGCTGTGGCAGTTCACCAGTGTTCCCTTGTATTTCATGACCTCGATGCTCCAGAAGAGTTCTGCTCAGTTCCCTTGTCAACTGAGTCTCACTTAGCTTGCTGATGTTTCGATGGGTTGTAACTGTGGATTTGGGGAATGCACCTTCTTGGGTGTCATGTCAAGGGACTTGCGGTGCTCATCTATCTCATAGGATCGCAGAAACCTTGTGCCTCTGATTAAGGCGGGGTGCGCTAAGTCAGCGACACATAGCGTGTCTCATGTGTGTGAACAGAGCCAGAGTCAGAAAGGAGCCTCGTGCTCGCTTGTAGTGTTTGTGGCCTGCAGTTTAAATGCAGGAGCGCTCACGAAGCCAAGAGCTGAGGCTTGGACTCGTGGGTTGGCCTTGGAGCTTTCCCTGCTGAGATGTCTGCAGGTCCACACAGATCCCAGCAGAGCGTGGTTGCTTGCTAGCAGCTACAAATCGCCCCAGGAACCGCCCACTGACGAGTCTTCTGAGCAACACTCTGCCTGCCGAAAGAAATCCTCACCCAGTTACCATCTTCAGAGCTGTTTGTTTTCATTCAGTGACACATTTATCTTCCTTTTCCACCTTAACTGCACTTGAGATTCTCTACAATAAGCAGAAATCTGTAGGACGAGAAACTGAGAAAATGTAGTGAGATTGAGGCACGCCTGTCCGCATCCCCTAGCCTCGGCCCACTTCCTTTTTACCCCATTAGAAACGATGAATGCACATTTGCTGTACATCCTAGCTGCATTCGCTCTGGGGCCAGTGCCCAGGAGTGGCCTCCCGATCATGCTTGCTCTCTTTCCTCCCACACCCAAGTCCTACCTCCCCTCCCCCAGCCCCTTGTCACCTCCAGAGGCAGCTGTCTCTTTGTGTCCTACCACCTGGCCTTTAGTTAACTCCTATTTATCTGTGCTTTAGAGTCCTCATGTAAGAGAAGACATGTAACATGTAGCTGTCTGTGTCTGACTTCCTGGACTGAATTCAGGTCCCACCCACTCTCCTGCAAGGGACATTGTGTCTTTCTCTGTTGCTGAGCAGCCCAGCCTTGTGTACACCGACACTGCAGCCTTTCCACCTGTCTGTGTGTTGATGCACCTCCAGGCTGTTATCAGAGCTTAGCTCTGTTCCTGGGCAGGCAGAACTAGTGCTGTACAATGGCACATCACCGAAAGTGATCTCTGGATTTAAGCCATCCCTATTAAAATACCAGCAATGCTTTTAACTATTAGGAAAAACAATCTTTACTGAACCTGAAGAGACCCAGAATAGCCAAAGCCACACTGAGCAAGAAGAGAAAAGCAAAACATATCCCCTCTGGCTTTCAGGTTATACTGCAAAACCATAATGACCAAAGCAGAGCGGCACCCGCACAAGACTAGACACATACACCAAAGGAATAGAGCAGAAGGCACACGAACACCACCACCCACCTTTAGTCATTTATTTTTGACAAAGGGGCCTACAACTGACTATCCACATGTGGAAGAATGAAACTAGTCTCAGCTACTTGTGAGGCTGAGGCAGGAAGATAGCTAGAGCCCGTAAGTTCAAAACCAGCCTGGGCAACACAGCAAGGCTCATCTCAAAACCAACAGCCCACTAAGCTAAAAAAAAGGTGAAACACACACACACACACACACACACACACACACACACACACACCCGCAAACATAAAATAGAGCTAAAGCTAAAAAGGCCCAAGGACTAGCCAAGGGCTTGCAGTGGGGCTGGTCCAGAGTCGGTTGCGGGCGGCCCTTGGTGCTTGGTATCAAGTATTAGCAGGAGGCTCTGGGCCCTCTCGGCTCCAGAGCAGTCTGGTGGGTAAGCGAGCGGGTGGCCTGAACTTAGCGTCCCTAGCCAGCTACTGCCCAAGCCACGGGGCCTGCTAATCCCTCTAGGTTTTTCAGTTGGTAGTTGTTACTGAAGAATACAACATGCCTGGGGCCTGTTTCTAATTTAATGCCAAGATGCCAACTGCACATCTCCTGCCTCACCTGAGGTGTTACTTATGCCTGAATAGTACCCCCTACATGAAGTTTGTTTCCTCTTTTGGAAACTAGGGTAATAATAGCAATGAGCTGCGCACGAGGCTTCCCCAGGGCCAGGGTAGGAGAGTCAGCAGCTGGAAGGGCTCACAGGGAAGCCAGCCTCAGGTGAAGCACCATGCAGGTGCGGATGCCGAGCCGCTAGCGTGAGTCATGACAGTGCCTCGTATTTGCTCCCAAGTCCCAGGTGGCAGCCCCTTGGTGTGCGCGCTCTTCCTGTAGCAAGCTTACGACCAGCACCAGGTCGCCAGAGGAGGGACTGTAGACTAGCCAGAGCTCAGGCCTCCCAGAAGGCGTGCATTTGGAGACAGGGTGCAGGCTCACGGTGATGCTGAGGGGATGCTCCCAGCTTTCCACGTACTCCCTGCTCGCGGCCTGCAAGGCTGCCCACACATCGCCACCCCCGCCAGCACGGACACGCCAGTCACCAGTGGGCCTGGGTTACACCTGGATTCACTCCTGGTGGCACACTGTGTTTTAGAGAAGCAGTCAAGGTGGGGCTTCCTACCCGAGTGCCATGGGGAACCCTGCCAGTCCCCTGGCTGCCCGTTTCTCATCAGCCCCAGGCACCCACGGCCCTGTCTTCCTGGCTTTATAGTTCACGCTTGGCAGAAGGTTGCATAGCTGGAATGACCCTGCATGCAGAGTTTTTGGACTGACTTTTTTCACTGAGTAATATGCAGTTAAATCCCCTCCATTTCTTTTAACGGCCCAGGAGTTGGCTTTCTTTTAGCACAGAACAGTATTCCACTGTCGGAGGCAGCGCGGTGTGTGCAGCCGTTCACCTACGAGAGGACACAGGCTTGTTTGCAGATTTTGGCAATTATGAGTGAAGTTGCAATAAACATTTATGTGCGAGTGTGGGGAGGACATAAAGTTTCAATTCCTTTGGGTAAATAAAAGAGAAACAATTGCTGGATTACGCATCTGGAGTGGGCTTAGCTGGTAAGACCCCGCCATGGCCATGTGGTCTCCGGTATGGCTCAACCCCTTCTCAGGCTCAGCAGAGAATTCCGGCTGCTCACTGGGCACGCTGCAGTGGGTGTGGCCAATATTCTGGCCCAGGGCCTTTCTAATAAGTGTACCTCATTTTGCTACAATAATTTTTGTCACTTAATCCTTGTAAGAATCTTACAGGGTAGAATATGATTTTTTTTCCCCACTTATCAGACAAATAGAGTAAAGGGAAGTTTAATGAGATAACATAACTTGGCCCGGTTTCTCAGACAGCTAGGTGTCCAGTCCTGGCACATAAAGCATCTGGAGTGGGCTTCAGAAAAAAGCAGCCCTCCATTCTCAGGGCGAGGCTGCTCTGCTGGCCCAGCCCCTCCTTCCACAGGGGAGCACCCTGATCCTAGACCTGCCTGGGGACGGACTCAGGCGCAGGTGGCTATGCAGCGTGAGGTGCAGAAAGCTGCCTCCCTCCCGGCTCTGTGCTCCACACGCGCAGCTCTTCAACCTCGGGCAGGGCTGGCTTCTCACGGAAAACTCCAGGCCCTGGCTGACACAGAGATCCTGCGACCTCAGGGCTACTGCAAGGTCTCCAGTGTTGTGCTAATTTTGTCCCACCTTCAATTCCAGCTCAGAGCACGGGCGCAGCACCTCTGTTACGTTCCTCTGATAAAATTTAGCTTCTGCTCACGGCTGGTGGACCTGTGCTCCCTCCTGGGGTAGAAGCTGCAGAAAGCCAGTGGGCACAGGGCCTCCCCGCGGAGGGGCCTCTCTTTGGTGCGCCGAGTTCTAGGGAACTCCTCCTGTTTGCAATTTTTCCTATAACATAGAAAATTCTTAGAACTTTAGCTCCAACCTGATTCAACTTTCACAACAAAGGGCAGAAGAAAGTAAATCTTGTATTTTTTCTCTCCTAATTTCAGAGATTGTAATTCCAGGAATTATGAAGAAGTATCAATTTGATTCTTTTTTTATGTATTTGGGCACAGGGTCTCACTACGAAGCTTGGGCTTGTAGTGATCCTCCTATTTTTAGCCTGCCCAGTGCTGTGATTACAGGCGTGCACCACCATGCCCAGACCCCGCGCTTGCCTAAACATGCTTTCAGTCTGCAGAGCTATCTTAGGAACCCTTTTGTAAAGTTGATTTTATTTTATTTTATTTTATTTTATTTTATTTTATTTTATTTTATTTTATTTTATTTTATTTTATTTTATTTTATTTTATTTTATTTTATTTTATTTTATTTTATTTTATTTTATTTGCGGTACCGGGGATCAAACTCAGGACTCTGCACTTGTCAGGCAAGGGCTTATTCTATTGAGCTATCTCCCTGGGCCCCAGATTCTTAAATAAGAAACAATTACTTGTTTTTAACTTGAACAAGAGAAAAGAAAGTACCAGCACAGAAGCAGTGACTAGGTCCCGCAGGTACATTATAGCATAATTTGCTAATGTTGGTGGGTGAAGATGTGGAGATTCTGGAAAATACATAGGGTAAGAAAGAGATCGGTTTTGTTTGTTTGGCAGTATTGGGGATTGAACCCAGGACCTTCACACTCAGCTATATCCCCAGCCCTTAATTTATTTTTTGTTTTGAGACTAAATCTTCCTAAATTGCCCAGGCTGGGCTGGAACTTGCGATCCTCCTGCCTCAGCCTCCTGGAGTGCTGGGACTAGAGGCTGCACAATGACACCAGCAAACACTTAAATTCTTAAAGAGGAGGGCAGCATGGAGAGAGTGGAAGGGCAGAGTGCAAGTACCCTGCGGGGTCCCAGCGTGCTGGGATGCCTGCCCTGATGGAGCCTGGGACCCTGTTTGCAGGTGGAGCGCTCAGGGTGAAGGCCCACGGGAGGGTCTCAGGCCAGGGGCGGGGCCTGCTTCCCGGAGCCGCTATTGCAAGAAGATGCTCAGGCAACTGCTGC
>NW_004524628.1:8657827-8660883 GCF_000260255.1 Octodon degus
TGCGGAGGGCAGGGGCTGCCAACCTGCTCTTTCTCTTTTAATTTTTTCTGGATTTGTTGATTTTTATGAGTTGTAAGTAAGGCTCAATGTTCGCCCTCCTTACGGTCCCGCCTGCCTTCCGTCTCCGTGCACCCCCCTCCCGTGGCCATCCCTTGGGGCGCTTGCCCGTGTAAGTCCTGTCTCCCTGTCTTTTTCATCTGTCCTCTATTTTGCTCTTTCGGTGATTTACACTTCAACTTCCTCACACACCTCCTGGGCATCCGCGAGCTAGGGAGGCTCGTGCGTCTGATTTCACGTAACCTTACGTCCCCGGCTGCTCCCATTTACCCAGCACATCCTTTTGCACGGCACAGTAGTGCTCCGTGGTACGCAGACAGCAGCTTTTCCTTGTCCATTCGTCTGTTGGTGGATGCAGAGGCCCCTTCCGAGGTTTAGCGGTTGGGCGTTGTGCGACTGCGAACGTGGGTGTGCACGGACTTCTGGGATGCAGCGTCTTCAACTCTTAGAAGATGCCTACAAGGGAAAAAGCTAGGTAGGATGGCATTGCTAGTTTGAATATTCTGAGGACCCTCCACGCTGATTTTCACTGTGGCTGCGCTCCTCTCCGCCCCATCAACGCTGGACGGCGCCTTTCCCCTTCAGCCTCAAGGCAGGGGTCGGAACAGCGCGCGTGAGAGGCGGGCGTGGGCTCTGCACCCGGCGGCCCCCGCGTGTGCCCGGCGTGCAAGGGCCAGCGTGTGAGGAGCAGAGCGCGCTGCGCCTGCGGCGTGCCCATCCGGCCTGCGAGGGCCTCTCACGGCTGTGCGTGGGTGTCCGCACGTCGGGCGCGCGGCGAAGACCTAACCGAGCTTGCTTTTAGTTGACAAGTAGTATTCATACATATCTATGGGCACAGCACGATGTTTTGATACGAGTATATTGTACAGTGGTTAAATCTGTGATTAATCAAGATGGGATTTCAGAGGCCTAAGCTTTTGCCACAAGGAAGTGGGGAAAGGAGTAGGCAGGTAGACCCAAGGCATGGGGTCTCCTGACGCCGAAGTCCTTGAAAGGGCTCCGCTGAGCAGCACCTGCACAGCCCAGCTCTCGCGCAACCTTCCGAGTGGCCATCGGAGGGCGCACCGCCTCTACAAACAAATCTTTCTGTGGCAAACCCAGGAGGTCTCCAAAAGCGCCTTTCAGAGGGCAAAGCGGAGGGGCCAGGAAAAGGGAGTGTGTGTGTGTGTGTGTGTGTGTGTGTGTGTGTGTGTGTGTGGCAGGTGACCGGCAGGCTGTGCTTAGCTTGGACGACCCTGCAGAAAGCTGTGCTTCCGGCGAGCGAGGGGCCGGTGATTTGGGGACGCGCATCTTCTGCATTTGTTGCAAACTCATAATTGTTAGCATGCATTTCCGGGGGGACTGAGAGCCTAACCGAGTCTCCGCGAGTGCTGCGGTTTCCCACCCACCCGCGCGGCCCTGCGAGCGGGAACCGCCTTCCTCCGCGCCTCCTGGGTGGGGCGGGCGACCTGGAGTTGGGCGTGGGCGGCTCAGCGGCGCAGGGAGCCCCCGCAGGGCTGAGGGGAGAGGCGGCCAAAGTGGAAATGGATGAGCCCTGGTGACTCTGGATTCCTTTCAGGAGCAGAACCTTCCCAGAAGCAGAACAACTCCAGCGGTAGGGGGAGGTAGAACTCAGGGGAGAGCCCTGATTTACCTTCTCTGTTGATAATCCTTCAATTTTTACAGTATTTTCTAGATCTGCCACCGCACGAGCCACATAACTGACAAGTCTTTGGTTCGCGTTCTATTTAAGTGGCTTCCCCACCATTCTGCACAGCTAAGAATACGTTACATAAATCACTACCCTGCCTGCTGAAATCTGCAGCAGCTCTGTTGTCTGCCTCTTATTTCTAAAACATTTTGGCGCTTTCTGCAGAAGTTGTCTTCTCAGGTAGGCCGAGGACTTCTTTTTGCAGTTTTACTTTGTTATTAGGAACACGATGGTGGTGACCCACAGAGACAGCGCGGTGCGGGGGGCGCTGGGGACAGAATTAGCAGAGGCCGGCAGCGGCAGGACTGGAGCTGGCAGAGACGGACGCGTGGTCCCTCCCTGAATGTGATCTTGGGGTTTGGAACCCTGTTGGACCCTAGTCCTGTCCCTGGTGTTCATCTTGTGACCATCATCAGCTGAGTAGAGAGGGGCCTGCACTCAGCCTCGAGCCGGCAGCCGCAGGGGAGGAAAAGGAGGTGTGTGGGCCGGTAGATCCTCACCAAGGAGCTGTGCACCGGCTGGGTGACCACCACAGGCAAAATTCTAAAACTCACCGCGAAGGGTGGTGCATCCCTGTAATCCCAGCACTCCGGAAGCTGAGGCAGGAGGATTGCCCCAAGTGTGAGGCCAGTCTGGGCTACGCAGTGAGACCCTGTCTCCAATCAATCAATCAATCTCCCTGTCTGAGTGACATGCTTTTCTCATTGTTGAGACACCCAAGTTGAAGGAGGAAAGGCTCACTTTGGCTCAGTTTTGGCCTCCGCTTCTGTCCATAGGTGGCTGGCGTCCAGGCAGGGATGGCGTTGCAGAGTAGGCAGGAGGCAGCAGAAGACAAGCAGCGGCAATAGTCCCACAGAGACCGTGGCGGTCCTCTTTCTGTCCCTCATGTTCTACAAGGCTGCTGGCCCTTAGGGGGCGGCCCTCGGCCCAGGGAGGTGCCCCCTCAATCCTAGCACCACACCATGACTTCCAGCACCATCTCTGCTTCCAGCCCTACACACCTTGGACCCGCCCCCTCCAAAAGGCCCCCCAGGTGACTGCTCAAGGCTCTGCGTGACACCTGGATGCAAGCAGGGCACTCTGCTGACCGGCACCGCAGTGACAAATGTGCGGTGCTCCTTGTCTCTGAACTCTCAAGGTCCTCTGGTCGTCCAGGTCTTATGAAGTGGACTAAGGCTGAAAAATTATTCATATGGACCTGTTAAAGACAGAGCTACATTGCAAAGTGGCAGTGCCTGTGGAGGTCCCCGTCCTCCCCCCTGCCTGGAGGTTGCCATACTCCCCGCTGCCTGGAGGTCCCCGTCCTCCC
>NW_004524628.1:8661093-8665032 GCF_000260255.1 Octodon degus
AGGTCCCCGTCCTCCCTGCTGCCTGGAGGTCCCCGTCCTCCCTGCTCCTGGAGGGTCACCGTCCTCCCCGCTGCCTGGAGGGTCACCGTCCTCCCTGCTGCTTTGAGGGTCACCGTCCTCCCCGCTGCCTGGAGGTCCCCGTCCTCCCCGCTGCCTGGAGGGTCACTATCCTCCCCGCTGCCTGGAGGTCCCCATCCTCCCTGCTGCCTGGAGGTCCCCGTCCTCCCTGCTCCTGGAGGGTCACCATCCTCCCTGCTGCCTGTAGGTCACCGTGCTCTCTGCTGTCTGGTGGAGCCCTTTGTTTTCAGAGGAGGAGTTAACTAAAAGCACAACCACCCAGACTCTCGTTCTCGCTCGCCATCACTTGATCTTTGCTGCTTTGGGTGATGTGCGTACTGCAGAGCTCCGAGACTCAGCTCCAGGACAGCAGTTGTGAAGGTTAAGCAGTGCTCGTGAGGATGGTCCCTGGGATGGTTAGTTAAATCGCAAGCCATGGGCATCACTGAAATACTGTTTCGATGTCACTGTGGCTAAAGTTTCGATTTCCCTTTGCATAAATTTTAACCATGCAGGATGGTCCATGGGCAACTCAGGGACGACCTCTCAAGGAGTGGGCCCCTTGTCCTCTGCTTGGCTCTCCTACTAGGGCTCAGGTGGGGCATGGCCCCGCACCTGCCTTCCTCTTCTCCCACCCACTCGGTGGTCCTGAGCCTGTTTTCTGAGTGTGCCTGTGGAACTGCCTCAGCTTTCCCCGCCTCACTGTGTCTAGGAGAACTGCTGACCTCCCAGGGCCATGTCCCATGGTGCCCTGGCTGCTGGGTGTGCCATTGACTCATGAAGCTCCTTGCTAGGGTGGTGGCAGCTTCTGCTTTCTTTGGCTCCTGAGTTTCCCATGAGCTTCCCCCAAGCACCAGTCCTGGGGATCACCCTGTATCCCAGCTTTGGGGGGCAGCCAGGACAGATCAAAGAGTGTGGATGTTACTGGGATCCCTGCCACCGACTTCTCTAGCCTCTCTCAAGTCCTGTTTCCCTTTCATTAAGTTGGAAGTGCCCATCGCTGGTGGAAGGCTCTGTTTCAAGCCCTACTTATGTTTTGCCTTTCCTGCTGCACCCCTCTTTCTACAGGGTGATGTCACTGAGTTGTAGGTTTGCTGAAGATGGCAACCATGTGTGACCCGCTCACTGTGTAGCAAACCCCTGGCACATAAGAGGCATTGCTTGGGTATAAGGCTGCCTCTCGGAGCCTGCCTGGTCCTGGTCACCACTGCTTCTGCACAGCCTGCTCTGCCATGAGGGAAAGCCAGAGACCCAGCCCTCGTCCATAGCCCTCATCCACAGCCCTCATCCACGTCCGTGGCCTCGTCCACTGCCCTCGTCCACTGCCCTCGTCCTCGGCCCTCATCCACGGCTCTCGTCCACGGCCCTTGTTCTCAGGACATAGGCATTTGATGCAATGCATAAAGACAGATGCTGTTCTCAAGGACTTTGATGTGGAACTGGAGAGATGCTGAGACTCAAAGTCAGGGTGTCAAGTCCCACAGATGGGTGGCTTCTACTTGAGAGACCTTGTGCTGAGGTCCCCAGACCCCTGGGCTGCCCCTGAGGGAGGCCAGGTACACAGGACTCCATCATAAGGTCCTGGGACACCTCTGATCCAAAGTCCCTTTCCATCTTTTTTTTTTTTTTTTAATTATTTATGTGGTACAGGGTCTCGCTGTGCAGCTCAGACTCGGTGGTCCTGTTTCAGCCTCCCCAGTGCTGGGATTAGAGGTGTGCACCACCACACCCAATTTTGGTGGCCAGTTTGGGGCCTGGGATGGGGCCAGCCTGGCCTGCGGTACCCAGGATCCAGCCCAGGCCCTTGGGCTTCCAGGCAGGCACTCAGACCACTGAGCCATCTCCCCAGCTCCCTGTCAACCTTCTGAAAGTCCCTCAGAGTTACACTGTGTTGCTAGCAAATGAGAGACCAGAGTGAACACAGAGCCGGGGGTTCAGTTCATGCTTGGTGTGGCTCCGACTGTCCTGATCCATGCAGTTTCCCACAATTCCGCTCTAACCTCTTCTCTAAAGCAACTCTCCTAATGCATTCAAATGTTTTCTACACGGAGTTTCCCCTCCTCTCTGTTACCTGCAGCTCTTGCTCCGCCTGTTACGGAAGCTCTTTCCCCTTGAGCTGCTGCCGGGCTCCCCCGCTCACCAACCGAGGGTCGCATCTGAGTGCTGTCTCCAGGCCTTCATTTTCCTGTCAGGTTGCGTCTTCCTGGTTAGTTGCCGGCCACCCGGAACCTGCTCCATCTTGCATCTGGTTGTTTTTAATGCTCTTCTCTTAATTGCTGAATGCTTAAAAATTTGCAGCCTAGTTGCTGTGGTTTGCGTCTAGGTGTCCCCCAAGACCTCATGCAGTCATGGGGCAGCTCGTAGAGACTGACGCATTCATGGTCCAGTGCTGGGGTCGTGGGTGTGAGTGCTGGGGTGCTTGGGCCAGCAGCCTGTGGACAGCAGCAGGGGGGAGGCCCTTGCTCCTGCTGCTCCTGCCTTTTGGTTGTTACTTTCTTGTCTTCCTCTGCCATGAGCCTCTGCCTTGGAGCCAGCTGAGTATGGACTGAAACCTGTACTAACTGTGAGCTAAATAACACTTTCCTTCCTTAATTCTGGGTGTCAGGTATTTTGTCCCAGCAGTGAGAGAAAGGTAACCCCGACCCTGTTCTTACTAACCGCTGACTGTTTCAAAGTGTCCCTCCCGCACTTCCGCGTCCTATACGTATTTATCAGGGGCACAAGATGAAATAAATAGCTGCTTCTGTGTCTGAGGAAGGGAAATTGTGGGTGAAGCATCCCAGCAGCCCTCTCCTGTCCGCGTTCCCACACAGCATGGACGTGCAGCCTCCCCTTGCAGCGCGCCTGCGCTGATTGCCCCTGTCAGAGTGATTAATGGGAGGTGGTTTGTCATGGGAACCCGGATGGCAACCTGGTGGTCAGCAGAGGCCACCTTGTCTCAGACATTTCTATCTTTACCAGGGATTTAAAAAAAAATAGTTGTGGCTTTGGAACAGAAGTAAGGCTACGTTATGTGACATCTGCTTGCAGACATGCAAGGCCTGTCCCTCTCTAACTCCCTCCAGACAGAGGCCGGAGCTGCTCACCGCTTGCTCTCCCTGGAGAGGCCACCAGGGCTCAAGCTGAAGCCAGGCCAGTGCCCTGGCCAAAGTGCTTTCCTCCCCTGGCTGTCTGTCTCTGCCTTAGCCTTCTGTGGCCTCACGGACACCGCAGCCTCCAAGGCTGAGGCTGGCCTCGGGGAGAGGTCAGTGCGGTAGGGCTCCCCATGTCCTCCACCGAGCAGTATCTGGGCCCTCTGGTTAGAGGGATAGCAACATGGGACCTGCTGCTGTATAAGTGTTCCTGGGTCTCTTTGGGGTATCCAGAGTTGAAGCTGCGAGCGCCTTGTCCCTTGTATGGGACGCAGCACTGGCCAGAGCCAAAAGAAGGGAGGAAATTTGTCTACTGGGAGCGAAGAGGGCTGCTCCGACTGGTGCTGCTAAGGATCAGAGCTGCCTCTGTGTTCTTGGTCTTCTTGCAGCTGGTGTCGCTGGTCCTTGGTGGTGGTGTCCCTACCACACTGAGCCAAGAGGAGGGCAAGGGTGCGCAGGTCATGGGAGGACAAGCGGTGCAGCTCCAGCCAAGTGGCTTCTTTGGTCAGAGTTTGCCCAGCCCTTGCCCATCCCTGAGTCCACATGGGGCCACTGCACCCCATGCTTGGTACACAGTATATCTTAGAAGGTAGGGCAATAGCACACAGCAGCACTGGGGTGTGTGGGGGACTGTCCCGTTGGGCACCCTCTGCTGCCTGATCAATTGTCCCACAGCAGCTGATGGGGCAGCCATACAGGTGGTTCAGAGCTGCCCGGCAGTGGGACATAGGCTCTATGGCCCTTGCTGACC
>NW_004524628.1:8665525-8673854 GCF_000260255.1 Octodon degus
CTTGCTGACCGTGTGGCTCTCGGGGCTGTCTCCTGTGTTCTGCAGACCTGCTCCAACACTTGCCTTGGGTCCTGTACCCCCGCCCGGAATTTATTGTTCCTGCAGTGTGGGTGTCAAGGCTCCCATCAGGGTCTGCCACTGGGACCAGTGGCAGAGACCCTGCTGTGTCAATCAACGGTGGTGGGCACAAGCTGGAAGCAGAGAGTGACCCATGAGCATCGTCAGGTGTCCCCAGGACCTCCAGCAAAGCTGCATTTTTCCCACTTGGAGTTTCCATCAGAATCAAGTGAAAGAGCCAGAGGCGGACTGGGAAGTGTGTGGCTCGTGCCCATTTGGAACTGAGGAGACAGAGAGGTTGCCTATGTGCCTCTGGTCCCCAGCTCGGCAGGTGATGGCTGGGGTGGGTGGGTGGGAGCCTGCAGCCAAGGTGCGGAGCAGAGCCTCTGTCCCCAGGGGACCGCAGGTTGGGGTCACAAGGAAGTCACCACCTGTCATGCACACTTCTTACCATGTGGCATGAAGCCAGCCTCCTCCTGGGGACAGAAATGGCTGCTTATATCCTCGAAAAGAACACGGTGACTTTCTAGCACTTTTTAATCCCACAAGATGGTCTTGATTCAGCAATGTCACCAGGCCCTGTCAAGTGGCTGGGCTCAAGTGCGGCCAGGGGCTCCACGGCCAGCCTGAGCCCACGTGAGATCCTGCCTCAAAAGCAAAACAGAACAGAGAGAAAATGACAAAACAAGCTGCATGGTTAACAGGGAGATTATCAAATATGTTATGTTCACTTACATCCTGCCTGCCCCAGAGAAAATAAAACAGAAACCCAAAACTACCAAATAGTTTTGGAGAAAATGTTTAAACTTATTTCTTGGCATTTTAAAAATTCAGTAAAGAATTTCTGTATCATCTTCTCCTATGTGGACATTTTCTCTTTAAATCTTCAACTTTACGTAAGGCGGGGATTATGTTTTGGTCAGAGCTTTTATTCTCACCAAACAAAACAAGAAAATCTGAGCAGACTGGTGCCCAGTCTCTGGAGAAAACCCTGGTTAGTTTTAATTCTTGGTCTCATAAGTAAGGTCTTATGGGTGGGCATTGTTTTGGAATTACAGTACAAAGTATCAATCTGGCTGTCAGAGTTCAGACCTTGTCGTGTAGCATTATCAAGGGTGGTGGCCTGTCCCACCCCCGGGTGTTAGGGAAATATATTCAGATGTATCCAAGGAATAAGACCTTTAAACGATCAATAGACATTACAGATCCTTGTTTGCTGTCTTTCCATATCTGCACTGTTCATATCATAGAAATGAACCAGGAATGTGTGGACTCTTAATGACAAGCTGGTTAATCACAAAGAAAATTGACCTGATTTAGGATTGAGACACAAGAACCGCGGGAAAGTGCTACACGGTTTGTGGAATGACGGCCGTCTTCACAGCTTTCCTGGCAGGGCTCGGTGGCGACATCAGCCCTGCGGGACCGAGAGGGGTGCTGTCCGTACTGTCTTGCAAGGAAGGCAGGGGGCCCTGTCTTGGCCTCTGGGTCCTTCAGAGGAGGGATCTGTGGTACAAAACAGGAAGCTCTCAGGAGTCTGCAGTGTGGCTCGGCCCAAAGGCCAGGTCGTCTGGAGCAGGGCTGTGTCGTTGGCCGGGTTCACGGGCTCATCTCTCACTTGTCTGACCTCACTTGACATGAGGTCAGACGCAACTCCACGGCACGGGCTCCAGGCCAGCGCCATTCCACGCTGGTTGTGCTCCTTGAGAAGGGAAAAGCCTTTCCAGAGAAGACAACGTGGGTCTCTAATGGAGCTGGCCTGCTGGAGCGGGGTCATGGGTGCCTGGGTTTAGGAAACTGTTACTGCGCCGCAAACCCTCTTTCCTAGGATTTGAGGCATAGGTGCAGCGCCACTGGCGTTGTGAACAGCACCTCCTGCTGTGGCAAACTCTGTCTCTAGGTCTGAAGAGAAATGAAGAGCTTGCCCCAGGTAGGTAAAAAGCGACATTCCAAATGTGGCATTTAATTTAAATCATCATTTATTTCCCACGTAAATTGGCAGACTTCAATTTATTGTAGGTGTACTCAAATACACAGATCTCCTGACCAGCACAAGGAGCCCTTGTTTGCTGTTTCCTGGATTTGTGGGCATCAATGTTCTTCAGGTCGTGCAGCTTACCTGTGCCCAGCCCCACTTCATTTCTTGACAATATTTTGCAGCAAATCCTAAAGAATGTATCATTTCACCCAAGGGTTTATCTACCTTAAATAAGGCACCTCTTCACCATAAATGTCAATGACACATCAGAAAAATTAATGGTCATTTCTTAATGTCACCTGATTTCTAGTTGTTTCACATTGGTTCAAAAATTTCTATTTTTTTTTTTTTACAATTTTTTATATTCTTAAAAAATAAAAAAATGTGAAAGAAATATCTGTTTAGAGTTGGTTTGCTTGACTCAGAATCCAAATGAGACTTACTGGGTCTTACTGGCACTCTTCTGTGGTCTTGGGAAGGCCGTTGCTATCCTTCTGTCTACTTCCCACGGCTTCTCTTTCATCCTTTTTCTTTCCCTATCATTAACTTGCAAAGACAGCGGGCTGTCTGCCGGAAGGTCTGTGCATTCTGCGCTTGCCTGCCCGACTCCTGCGGTGCCATGTAGCAGTGGGCTGATGCTGGCCCCAGCGCTTGATGAGACCCTGAGCATTGGCGACAGCAGAGTGGACTGTCCTCTGACTTTAGTCGGCCTGTCCCAGGAAAGACCGCCTGGTGGCAGGTGAGGCATGCTGCCTTCTTCATGACCTTGGCCCTCCTCTTCCTGGGACCTTAGTATTTTCCTGGGGTACATCAACCACCGCATGATGTGAACCCCTGGCCAGCTCTGGGTTTGGGGACTCTGGAGTTGTGGATGCACCCTCCTGGTTTTCTTTGCTCACTGCAGAAATCATCCGTTCACCTCTAGGTTTCATTGGTTCAAAGCCATTAGAGGGAGTTTGGGGCTCAGCCTGGGGCCTTCAGAATCAGGTTAAAATAAGCAGCGAGACTCGCAGAGCATTTCAGAGAGCAGTGAATTGATGGAAAATGAAGACTGCGTCAGGTGTTCTCCCCAGCTGGGAACCTCTTCCACTGTCTCCGTGACAGATGAAAAGTGACTCGGTGACCAAACATGATCAGGGAGCCAGACTTTGTCTCTTTGTTCATGTGAGGGTCAGGAAGCTCCTGGACTGTCAGCTGCTTCTGTTGGGAATCAGAGATGCAGATGGGTGGCCAGTGGAAGCCAGGGAGTGGCCGTGGCCACAGGGAGCAAGGGTCTGTGTGTGGCTCTGCACCAGCTCTCGTGGCCTCGGTGTGCCTGTGGCATTGTGCGACCGACCCTTGCACAATCAGTGTTAGCATGGAGCAAGTGAACGTAGTCCAGGATCTCGGAGTCTCCAGAGCTGGGATTTGAGGCCCTTTCGCAACCTGGAGCATCGCTCTGCACACGAGCGGTCTGGCACTAGAATAATGGTGTCGTGAGGTCTGTGCGACTGCGGAACTGACAAAGGAGGAGACGCTGATTCACCCGCACGAGACACGTGCACACTCCAGCTCCAAACGGGGCACGTGCGATTTCTGTGTTCGTTAAAATTAGGTAAGAACTATTTTACCTGAACTACTTTCTTCCTTGTAATTTAAAACTAAACCTTCAACCAGGGCAAGTCACTTTAATTTGAATGAATTCCGGCCTCCACTCTTGTGGTCCTAACTCCTCTCGGCGTCTTTAGCCTACGCAGTCCTTGGGCAGCAGAGCTGTCTTTACTGATAAGGTCAGATCCCTAAAGCAATTTTTTCTTAAAAACAATTTTGAGTACATTTTTTTAGTGCATTTAAACTGCTTTTAGGGAAATTACTGACAAACGTATTTAAATTCAGAGCCAGGTCACTGTAAAGAAGAAAAAGAGGAAGGAGATAAATACCCTCATTGTACATCCAAAAACCATAATTATGGTCATAAATAGTCACATGCTCCTCTAATAAATTACGGGATGGTGAGCCAGTGCGAGCTGAACAAAACCACTCAAAGCATTTCCTGAAATTACCAATTGAGAAAAAAAATCAATCATATGGCTCTTTCTGTCGCATTTTGGGTTTGAGCTAATTTATTTGATGATACACCAATGATGAGAAGAAAACAGGAATATTTAAGAAATTAATGATATAGTGCCATGAGCCTTCTGCCAACCACTTAAAAAAGAAGCCAAAATATTAATGGTATAAAATATGTTTGTATACATTCAGAATTTTAATGAGGTTCTTATGATATGGTGCAAGTGAAATGCCAAATTTATCTGCATTTCAATAGATCATTCAGGTATTGGGGAGAATTTGGATAAGACACACAAAGGCAGAAATGAAAATTCAGATCTAGAGCATCCTAGAAAAAAACGCATTTCTTAGAGAAACAGGTCTGACCCTTCGAGATTATTCAATTTGTGTCTGGTGAAAAACGAAGTTTAAGAGATGTTATGGCAAGCCGAGGGAAGGCTTTCTCCAGGGGCTACCCCGCCCCAGTTCAGATGCCGACTTGGGATCCTCCTTCTACACCATGACTTCCAGCTCTTACTAAATATAGACTCTGGATGCGAGCCATCTCATTAAACTGTGACGTTCCTGCCGCAGCTCCGACGCGTCGGAAATCAATTTCAAGGCTTCCATAGAAGTGCGTGTCACCATTCTAATTTTATTTTATCTCCCTTTCTGAATTTACCTAGAAATGGTAAATTTCCAGTATTTTAGTGTACATTTGCATTTTTTTTTGTGTGTCCAGCATAATTATAAACTTCCTTCTGTCTTGGAGAGATTTAATTCTTTCTTCAAATGTTTCCTTACCCTGAAGTAAGTATCTTACCCTCTTTCTGGGCAAAGTTAGTCTTTCTATTCTAAATGAAGAAACTGAGATAAAATGGTTTTGCCTAAGGCTACCCAGAGAAGCAAGTAGCGGATGCTTTTGTTGTTACACAAAATGCATGTCTTTTCTTGACACACAGCTGTTCGAGATAATGGGATTTTCACTAGGGGAATAGAAGGTGAGAAGCAAACACAACAATTTCAGCCCAAGCCAACAGGCAGGCTATGTCTGGAAGGCTGGGTGCAGAGCCCCGTGTTGGCTCGGGAGTGTGCTATTTTTGCATGCTTCCTGGGAGCCGGAATCAGCCTCCGAGACTGCGTTCCCAGCCCAGTGCGTGTAGCCCAGCAGCTCCTGATCACGTGGGGTCCAGACCCTTGATGCCACCTCCAGGGGGAGCACCCGGCCACTCCCCCTGGCCTGGGGTCCTGGAGACCCAGCTCCCTGGACTGTGGTTTGGAGCAGAAAATAAGAGAGGCCCCACAAATTCTCTAAGCAGGTCGCAAACCATTTTATAGGAGCCCCAAGTCCTATCACCGGTGGCTGTGCCGCTGGAGAGTAATTTTAAATAGACTCTGATTTGTCCTTTGACTTCTGCTTCCAGAATGTAATTTTACTAGAACTCTTCATGATTGTTGCGGGGTGGTGATAATAGTGGATGTCCTTTTAAATTGCTTTTGAACTGCAGAAACATTTGAAATAGTGTGTTTGCCCCAGGGTTTGTGAGGTCAAGGAGCAGGAGCCGGCAAACTGAGCTGGAGTTTCCCAGGCCAGGCTGCACATTAGAATATCTCTGTGGAGTCTGAACTGGACAATACCTGAGTTCCTTCCCTGGCCCCACTAAATCAGTGTCTCGGGGCTGAAGTCAAAACATTGTAGAGTATTGAGGCACCTGTTGGCCTTTACCTCCTGGCTGTGGTGACAACTGGACCACTGATTCCCAAACCTCGCAGTGTCCACAGCTCGGGAGAGAGCTGTGGACCTCCAGCCACATTTTAAGAGTCTAAAAAGATAGTTTAATATGTGTTATTTAAGACCAAATAGCTAACTATGACAGCAATCTTGGAAGGCAGAAGAGGCAGGTGGGCTTTGATGAGAATTGCGAGGTGTGATAAAATATCATGTGTGTTTCAGTAAAAATTATTACAGCGAGTGACGTCTTGCCACGCAGCTCCCTCGACATACCTGCCCCCCACCCGGCCCACAGTGCTTCCAAAACACTCACCCCATCACTCTTGCAGCTTCCGGAAGCAGCTCTGGAGTCCTCTGAGTGTTTGCTTGTGCTGTCCCAGCAGCCTCCGTGTCCTGAACAGGCCCAGAACACTTACCTTCCAGCGTCATTTTGACTGTGAGGAAAGAGCCAGAAACCTCAGGGTGCCAGAGCTCAGGAACAAAGTGGAAGAGGACCCTGGGATGGTTCCGCAAGCCTTCCTTTCTGCCGGGTGGCGCTCTGGAGAGCGTTCACTGTGCCTTTTGTCACACCCGGTGAAGACAGCATGAAGGAGCACTTCCAGAACTGCTTTGGAAAGTGGCAAAAAGGACAGGACAAACATGCTTCAAGAAAGGGCAGGGATTTTGAAGGGACCGATTCCAATAGGTCTTTTACTATACTAAAATCTTTACTTAAACAGTTACTATATTTTAAGCCACCCCTTGTAAAAGTGAAATGTGACACAAGGGATGACTCCCTGACAGAGATAAAAGCAAGGTCGGCCTTCCCTGTGCCAGTGTGAGCTACTGCTAGGGCTTGTGCCTGGACGTCCCCCAAAGCCTCATGCGGTCATGGGCAGCCCCTGGGCTTTGCGACTGACTCATGGTGAATGCTGGGGTTGTGGGTGTGGGTGCTGCACATGCCCTGCAGCAGGTGGCCTGCATGCAGTACGGGGGAGTGCCCCCCACTCCCCTCTCTTTGCCATTGCTATGTTTGCTGTGGTCCACTGCTTCACACTGCTGCCCTCTGTCACACTGTGCCACTCTGCCTTGGAGCCAGCTGAGTGGGGACCAAAACCTCCAACACATGTGAACTAAATGAATTCCGTAATTTTGGGCATCAAATATTTTGTTCCAGCAATGAGACAAAAATGACTAAGAGAGCTGTGATGAAGTAACATAAAGACATGAAATAAATTCCAGGGTGTGCAGTGGAGCTGCTGAGCTGACCCCACTTCACACGAGTTCTGTGTGTTGCACGCAGAGAGATAGAACCTGTGTGCCCGGCCTCCAGCGCTCCTCACTGTCACTCGTGTTGTTCCATCCAAGCCCCCCGTTTCTGGTCCTGGAGGATCCAGCCTCCATGGAAGCCCTCTCTCCACAGGCAGGTGTGGAGGTTGGCACCATGCTCAGAGCAGGCAGCCCTGACTGCCTAGGATTCCACGCTGCTTTTCCAGGTGACTGTTCACAGAGGACCGCGACCTAGAGGACCACAATGCCTTGGTACACGGTGACCAAATGCCTGACACCCATGGTTAAAAGGAGGAAGTTTTACTTAGCCCACAGTTTGTAGATGCTTCAGTCCGTAATTTGGCTGCTCTAAGGCAAGGTGGCATGTGACCGAGGGGCCACCGTTCATGGCAGTGAAAGGCGGCAAAAGCAACCAGGGAGGAGGGATGCATGGAAGGGGAGAGACAGAGAGGGAGAGAGAGAGAGTGATAGAGCGAGGGAGAGGGGGAGGAGGAGGGAAAGAAGTGGAGGGAGGGGGAGGCAGAGGGAGGGAAAGGAGGAGGGAGGGGGAGGGGGAGAGAGAAAGAGAGCACTCGATGAGGAGGGAAGGTAGCTGAGGAGGAGGCCGCAGCCTACATTTTAGCTAACTTCGTAAGTCAGCACTTGTCACCCCCACTCCTTCCCACTTCCAGGGAACATGCCCCCATGTTCTCAAGGTCAGGGACTGCACAGGGCAGGGTGTCAGGGTGCAGAGATCACAGGGGCTCTCGAGTGTCTGCTACCGCACTGGACTCTGCTGCAGTCATAAAGGACCCCAAACACCAGTGAGATGGCCCCTGACCCGCTAGCTCAAGCTGGCATAGCTGCCTCTGCCTGGCACAGTGGCAGAGAGACCTGAGCTCTATCTCCCGTCATTCTTGTGCATGTTACTTAGGCAACACAAAATAGACAGCTGCAAGTTGGCGTCTGCGGAGCAGGAAGTGGAGTCACAGCATGCAGAGCGGGGTCTGGCTCCGGGGCAGTGCACGTATCTGGAACCACACGCATAAGCACAGCAAACCCAGGAATTCAAGGGGCTGAAGTTATGAGACGTGAGGGCAATGTACGTCTCCTTAACTCAATGAGGCTGGAAAGAAATGCTCACACACGACATAAAGTCCCCATATATTTGGGAACTTAGAAAAAACAGTTTGGGTTAACTCATATTCTAAAAAAGAAAAGAACTGCAAAGTTAGAAAATGAATAAGTTTCTGTGCATATCAAAACCTATGGTTACAATTATAAGG
>NW_004524628.1:8673954-8686106 GCF_000260255.1 Octodon degus
TTTTGCTCCTTGAATGCCTTCAGGGCACTTTTGCATGGTTGGAGTGTTGTGGGGATCGAACTACAGCAAACTGAGGCTGCCAGCATTGTGGAAGCAGCCACTTAAAGAACTGAGTTAGGGCTGGGCCCCCTGTGGTTACAATTAAAGACCCACTTGTAGCATTAAGTAACCATATTAAGGAGGATGGTTTGAGCTGGGGAGAGAGCTCAGTGGCTTAAGCACCGGCCTGGCAAGCACAAGGTCCTGAGTTTGATCCTCAGTACAAAAACAAAGAAAAGAAAGATGGCTTAAAAATCTGTTTTTAAACTTTCAAGCCAAATTTTCAACAAGGATCAAATTAAACCCAAATACATCTGAGGAAAAAAAAGAATAAAGTGGTGCAAATAATTCAAAAGCAATAATCGAATAAAAATAATTTCATGGTGCTAACTAGTAATAAATGCTTTACTGAAAAAGGATGTGCGGCTCTAACAGTATCTGTGAAAACTGACCTAGAAGAAGAGTGGAAGGCAGAACTAACAACGGAAGAACCACAAAGGAAATCTCAGTACAAACTGAAGGTCATTATAGATACCACAATATCATAAACCGATTTATTCCAATAAACTTGAAGACTTTAGTGGAATGGTTATAACTGAGGGAAAGTACTTGTAAATTATCAAATGACTGAAGCAGGCATATAAAGCATTAATAACCCTTCACCTTTTAAAGAAATTTTAGAATAATTTTAAGCCTCCACACAAAGATAACTCCAGGTCTGGAGGACGTCCTAGTGGCTTTCACAAAACATTTGAAGAGTAAATGTTGGGCTAGGGCTGTAGCTCAGTCGCCATTTGCTTAGCATGTGGGAAGCCATGAGTTCAATCCCAGCACTGGACAGAGACAGAATGGGGATGGAGGGAGGGAGGGAGGGAAGGAGAGAGAGACAGAGACCGAGAGGCACATACTTAGGAAGGATTATCAGCCTTCCACAAATTAATAAGGAGAATAAAGGAAGTCCCTCCAGAATTAGTTTTAAGATGTTGAAGTAACCTTGGTATCAAAACTTGATAGAAGCACCGTGAGCAAAGGAGATCAGAGGCTCTTCTTTGTCGTGAAGATACTGGTAAGATTTCTAAAAGGATAGCATCAAATCCCATCTTGAAAATTGCTGAAAAGAGAACCCACTGTGATACACTGGGTGTTTTCTGGGAATGAAAAGTTGACTTAACATTTGAAACTCCAGTAATGTAATTCATCATATTAATAGAATAGAGAAAAAACCACAAGCTCATCTGCAAAGAGGCATTCTTAAATAAAATCCAACAAGCATTTATAATTTTAGAAAAACTACAAACTGGGAATAGGAAAACTTTCCTAGCTTGAAAAGGATCTATAAAAAGCCTCCAGTGAAAACCATATTTAGGAGTGAAATGTAAAAGCTTTCGCTCTGAGATCGGAAACGGCAAGCATCTTGTCGTCTCTATTTCAGGTCACCGTCGTACTTGATGTGCTTGCGTAGTAGGGCAGAGGAAGAAAAATAAACGGGAGACAGAGCAATTGGAAGAAGCAATCTTACAAAAGCCACTATGATGTGATTTCTTCATGAACCAAATCACTGTATGATTTCTTTACATAATTAAAAAACTTTAGAAGAATCCACAGGTAAGTCATAATTAAAAAATGTGTTTAGGAAGAACGTTGAACAGATCACATTGGTTTTGGACTTCTGTAACAAAGCCGTGTGCTGGAGAGCTTCAACAACTATCACTTATTTCTTGCAGCTGTGGAAGTGGAAAGTCATTTTGGCCTGTACCTGGGTGTCTCCTCCTGCGCTAATAGGTAGCTGGATCTAGGGCAGGGGGCTACGGATTAAGGGTGTGGGTAGCTGAACTAATCCCCTAGTCCTGCCTGATCTGCATGGGCTCATGGAAGAGGGCAGCCGGATCTGGGTGTGGGTGGGACCAATCGAAAGGACGGGCTCCTAGACGGAATAGAGGTGAGCAGGACTTGCCACTTCCTGCCTGCCCCGCCACGCCCTCTTTCCTCCTCTGTCGTGTCCCTCTGCCACACCAGCCTGCCTTGGAGCCAGCCAACTCTACCCTGAAACCTCCAAAAGCTGTGGACCAAAATTAACCTTTCATCCTTCAACTTGTGGGTGTCAGGTATTCTGTCCCAGCAATGACAAAAGTCAATAAGATGGTAGTCAAATGTCACACCACTGTAGGTATGGTGGGTGTGCGGTGACTGCTGCTTCTTCATTTGTAAACAACTGTCGCTTCTCTGTGTCATGTGGCCTTCACTTGAGATCCTTCTCTTCTCTTCTTCTAGTGACTCTAATCCTGTCATTAGGACATGCTTGGCAAAGTATTTTACATCTAACCAACGCCAGTGTCTCTGTCTCCAAAGACCATGACATTGTGACACGGGACTACAGCTTGAACATAGAACTTTTCAGTCACTCAATCCTTAATAACACACAAATGTACAAATGTTCAAAGTACATATAGAATATTCAAAATAGATATTATATTTTTACTTACCAATTTCAAATTATTAGTGAATTAAAATTAAGAAGATATTTGCAATGACAATAAAACCTAAAATAACATGTAAGAAAACATTTCGAAAACCTCTACACAGAAGATGAAAAAAAAAAAAAACTGCATGGAGAGATATTAAAGGAGATCTACATGGATGGAGGCATGTGTCAGGTGTGCAGAACGGAAGCCTGGATTTCAAAAATACGTTAGTGCTTTTCTTTTTTTTTTTTTTTTTTGTTTTTCCCCTTCCTTTTTTGGTGATACTAGAGTTTGAACCTGGCATCTTTTCAGTGAGCTGTGTATTTTAGGGAAGGGTCTACAGGATGTTCACTGTCTCACTTCGGAATCAGACTCATAGTGATATGCCTGTTTACAGCCTCCCAAGATCTAGGATTACAGGCCCACCACCACACCCAGTCTCAATCGCCATTTCAGTGCCCCCTGGGGGCGGGGCTGGCACAGCAGGCCAGGGAATCGAACCCCTGGCCCCTGCTCCTGCTTGCAGGTGCTTTAATCTGCTGAGCTGCTTGGCCTGCCCACTGTCAGTGCTTTTCAAATGAATCTAGAGATTCAGTGTACTGAACCCCAGAGCAGGGAACCAATTTTATATTCTTCCCTCCAAACTTTCATACCCCTCATGATGGTAAAGTAGAAGCCAGCTAGGAAGGAGGCTGGTGGAATGATCAACACCCAAAACTGGCTGCGACTTGGAACCGCGTGGCCCTGGGATGGTATTTTGGACTCAGAGTTATGCTGGCTTCGCTACCTCTTCACTCCAGCCGTGGTCATCAGCACCGGTGGCATTGTTTTCTATATCACCCATAGAACAGCTGTCTCTCCTACTATTTCACCTCAACTTAGAGCCTAGTTGGGAGGCTGAAAGTGGATATTTTTTGTCCAGCAGCTGTCTTGGTTCCTTCCTTATTTTGGGGTCACAATGCCCAGCATCCATAATTTACAAAAAGAAAAGGCTTCTCAGGGCTCACAGTTCACACAGGCTTCAGTCTGTAGCGGCCGGGTCCAAGGCAGGATGGCATGGCACAAGAGACAGTCATGGTACGGCAGGCGGGAAGCAGCAAGCCAGCATGGGAGGAGATGCACACGTGTCCTCCCAGGCCATGCCCGCGTGACCCATCTCTGCCCCCCGGGCTTCACCTCCCAGCACCACACGCAACTATAACCCCGACAGTGGACTCCTCTGGTATCACCGTGATCCGACCACCTCCCCACAGCTCCCACCCGTGAGTACGTGAGGCTGTCGAGGGGCCTTTAGATAGGTCATCACAGTAGACCGATAGCTTCACATCCCCTGGCTGGACTGAATGTCCAACGTTCTCAAGACGCTCTGCCTGCATCCTCACAAATCACTGTGGATAACGTTGCTGCTCTGTACAGCGCAGAAGCAGGTGGTCTGGGTGAGATGACTGAGCGGGTTTGCCCACTGAGTCGCTGGCTCCTTTCTCCATCCGCGGAGACAAAAGTTTGCACCGCAGCTCAGCCAACCCTGCTCATGGTCCATGGGAAGCCTGGTGCAGCAGGTAACGGGGAAGGTGAGGGGAGCTCGCCCCTACTCCTTTGATGTGTCTACAACCTAACCAAGGAAATGAGCAACATGTGCATGGCTGGACTACACAGTGGCCTGGATAGTTTTGAAGCCCTATTTGAAAATAAGCACACACCTCTGTCCACACCTGCACAGGACATGCTGTGTAAATAATCATGCTGAGCCCAGCACCGGAAGTGGGCAGCCCTCAGCACTGTGGCCCGGGCTTAACTGCGAGAATTTTTAAAATTCCCAGTGCTGTTAGGGCACATTGTCTTTAATGATCCCCCGCATGTGACATCTTCATTTACGCAGTGGAAATAAATGAGCTGCGCCCGTGAGGACGAGCTCCTGACACTAGTGCCTCCACAAGCTGGCTTAATCCAATCTTGCACATCACCCTGTGCCGCGGCAGACAGGCACTGTCACGCACTCACACCTTTTTGGTCGTGGCACTCCGGTAGACTAAAACGATGTCACGTTCCTGTGATAGGAGATGACAGGGAGCTGAGGCTCGGATACACTGCTCCCTCCGTCTGTGTGATAAAAATAAGTGCCGATAGGAACTGCCAGAGACGCAGACCCGTGGCCTTCCCAGGTCCTCACATGCACAGTGTCCCACAGAGAGGCCTTCAGCTCTCCTCCAGGGCCTCAAGGCAGGGGAAAAGGTCTAGGCTAGGCAAGGGCGCCGCCCACAGGAGAGGTGTGGGAGTGCACCTCTTCACCAGGGTCACCCCAGAGAGTCACCTCGGGCTCCAACAGTGGACGAAGACTGCGAGTCAGGAGCCCTACCCGCTAAGATTTGCTTTGCTATAATCTCTGGATCCATTGCTTGTGGGGGTCTCTCATCATCTATACAAGAAGGGGTTTTGATTAAATAAGTCAGTCTTTGCAAATTGCACCGAGAAAGAAGCCAGGCAGATAATGAAATGTGCAGGCCTCTGGTATAGATGAGGGGGCTGCGTGAGCCCCAGGCAAACTGGAGCCACACAAGGCCCAATTAAGGGAGTAGGAATTTGATTTTAACATTGTGCGAGTTTTAGGGAATGGAAATCTAGTTTGTAAACTTTTATTTTACATGAATCTCTTCTCAATTAGACAAGTAAATTCAAATTTTGCCCAAGGCACTTGATAATTGCATGACATCTAGTTACTCTGGTGATATAAATCTATTGTATTGATTAGGATTCCATTGGGCTGCAAGTAGAAGAAATACCACAGAGTAGGGACTTCAGTACAGTAGAATATGATTTCTTACTCTCACAAAACTTGATAGACCAAAAAAAAAAAAAAAAAAATTAGCATTTCTAGGTGATGCTGGAAGCTTGGCTCCACATGTCCCTTGTGTGTTTAGAAACTTTCTGGCCACCACAGACTCTGGTCCCCGAGCACTTTGTTCAAGGCTTTGAGTAGAAGAAGAAATGAAGAAGCAGGAGCAAAGCCTTGCTTCTCGGTGGTTCCCAGAAGCTAGCCCCATCACGGCGATGACAGTCTCACATCCGGGACTCAATGCCTGCAACTTAAGGGAGCAGTGCTTCGCTTTGGTTCACACAGTCAGCCAGCGCTGAGTTACCACAGTGGCAGGACTCAGGGGCTTGGAAGAGGGCTGGCAGAGGAGAGCGGCTCACGGCATGGGGGAACTGGAAAGAGCAAAAGGGGGAGCTTTGTGGGCCATGCCCCCACAACTGCCTCTTTTGACCAGACACGGCCTCCTCAGAGCAAAACAGCAATGCACTCTATGACCAAATCACCTTCCAGCAGCTCCACCTGGGAGCCTCTTGGGGGACATCTAGACAGAACTCGGAGCAGTGGCTTAGCTCCAAAGGAGGCTGCGAAGCGTATCCTTCACAAATAGCTGGGGGTACTGTCAAAGCAACCCTTACGGGGTGCAGCCCTAGCCCCCAGGTGACAGAATTTGGAGGTAAAGCCTTTAGACAGCTCATGAAGGTTGAGCAAGGTTGCAGGAGTGTGGCCCAAATCCAGGAGGGCCTCATCACTATAGAAGGCCAGTGGGCAAAGGCCTGGTGAGGACCAAGTGAGAGGGAGCTGCCCAGGAATCATCAGCAAGGGAGGGCGCCCCCCCCCCCCCGAGCTGCAGCTACCTACACGTTGTTCACAATTCCCAGCTTCCAGCAGGGTGAGAAAATTAAGGCTGATGGCTTAAAGAAACCAGACCGTGGCATTCAGCTGTGGCAGTCTGTGCTTAACCCATGTGGCGTGTCGGGACTCATGGTACTCAGCGTGGGCTACGAGGCTTACCTCTAGCAGTGCCACGGTAGTCAGGGCCTCGTGATCTAGTCCAGCTCATGGCAGTCCTTCTGCCTCCGCCTCCTGCTGCTGGATCTCACAAGTGGGCCCTCAGGCCTGGTTGCAGAGCACTGTTATTACTATGTCATCACCATACGAAGGTGGAGGTTCTGGAGAGGCGAGCTATGGCTCTTGCCCTCGAGGAATTTATAACTCAGGCAGAGAAAGCAAAGGAATAGCATGGGTGGTCATCATTTGGGGCTTTCGCTGTGCCAAGTCAAGTCTCTGCTGTCTCAGAGGAGCTGAGCTGGGCTTTTGCAGGTCACAAGAGTTCCAGGTAAAGGCAGAGGATGCCTCCGGGCTTCTGGGGCTGAAAGACTCTTAGCTCCCAGCCCTGCTGCCTGCGCCCTGTTGCTGATTCTCCACCACCAACTTCTCCATCTCAGCACAAGGGGAAACTGGAAGTCGGGTACCCTGCAGCTGCTGCAGGCTTCCAAGAGTCCAAAGCAGAAACTTCTGCTCCCCTCTCCTCAGTCAGAGCTGGATCTTACAGCCACTGTAGTTACAGATTGATGGTGAGAAATGATGCGTGTTAGCTAGATTCTGCAGAATGAAACAAAGTTATCATTTGCTAAGAAGCCCTGCAAGAAAGAAAAACGAAGGAGCACTGCCCGGCTAGCTTTGGTGTCCACTGCACTTGCTGTGAGTTAAGCATACACCATGTGCAGTCTTCCCAGGAATCCTACGAGAAAGGTCTACCGATCCCATGGTGGAGAAGAGGAATGGACCTCACAACCTAAGGAACAGAACGAGGAGCGCCTCAGTTGTGGGGCGAGGCTGTGTTCTGGGGGGATGGGTCACTAAAGTTGTGTTTCCCACCCTTCTCCGGAAACCATAAAAAGTGCTATCACTCTGTACAGCACAGTATTTAAAGACAAGAAGCCCAGGAAGAGGCACACTTGAGTTCAGAAGTACAGACTCAGTGGGGACAGGCGTGACCCAGGGCGCCTCCACTGGGGTCCTCATCCCTTGGCCATTACAACACAGGTGTCACTGAGTTCTGCTGAGCTCCGGAGCTGGGAACCTCCTCAGTGAGATGCCCTGAAGACAGCCCTGGGCTCTGATCTGCCCCAGACCTGGCCGTGTGCCGCGTGGGCTCACTGGCCTTCAGTGCAGCCTGCAGCATGCAAATTTGCTAAAGGCTCTGAGCAGCAGTCAAGGCTACTAAGAGCTGAAGTGGTGGCCTCCCGAGGAGGTCAAGGCCCACCGTGCCTTTCTGCCGCTATACAAAGGGTGTGCGCAGGCTGCCCCCTCTGTGAGGTCGGTGTCTTAGGAGGGACTTGCCTGCACACACGGCACAGAGCCACCACCAGCAAAAGATCTCAGCCACTCTCTCATCAACCGAGTGGAGGGACCAGGGCATTGTGAGCCATACAGGCCTTCTTAAAAATAGTTTGTGCATCAAAGGAAAGGAAAGGGTGTGGGTATTAAAAATGGCCACAGTCAAGCAGACCCAGCTTTGGAGAGGTGAATCATATTTGGTACTGCCGCCACAATAATGCACAGAGATAGTGGGACTTCAGAGGGCTGTGTAAGAGGCACTTAGTAGGGACCACGCAGGTTTGCTGCACAGAAGGCTCTTGTTTAATCATTAACAGTACTACTAAGGTGGCTGGATAAGTTGTTTCTATTCAAACTTGATGTTGTTTTCCACTGAGAAAGTTCAAATGACAATATTATTGGAAGACAACACAGGCCTTGAAACATTTAAGAGAGATGCTAATGAATTTGTGGTACAAAACACTCAAACTTTTCAGTCTGTAAGTGCTTTAGCTTTTGGTAAATGTATGCAAATTTGCCCAGACTGAGACCCCGGTTTTTGTACTTTTGGGAGAAAGAAGGGGTCACAGGAAGGCCGAGCCTCTGATCTTACCATGGTGATCAGTTTTCTTATTTGTTTGATTTCACTTGATGCAGTACTGGGGAGTGAGCCCAGGTTGTGCGGTGAGATATCTCCCCAGCCCTCTTTTATTTTTCATTTTGCGATAGGTTGTTGATAAGCCGCCAACCTGCACAGGTTGAGCTCAGGCCTGCAGGCCTCAGCTCAGCTGCCCAGAGTGCTGTGATGACAAGTGTGCACCACACAATGTGTTTTGGTGTTCTGCTCAGTTTTGAGGCAAAAAGAGAGTGTGAATGACGAAAGGGTCATTCGGGGTGTGAGCAGTACTGCTGCTGCTGGCTTTCTTGCATGCAGCCTATTTACTGTACAGTGGACAAAGCGCCTCACAGACAGGAGCACATTTGGTTTGTGTACTTAGAACAATATTTTTCTTTTAAAAATGAACAGCAGCAAATGCTCAGTTTGGGGCATCAAAGTTTCTAGACTGTTTTGGCAGTCACTGAGGTTGACCTTCTAACTGACCCTTCCAGGAGAAATAAGCGTGATTTTCTTCCGTATTTCCAAAGGACGCAGGCAGCATCAGGCTCAGGAGCCTGGGGCGGGGCCGGCCCTGTCAGGTGAGCAGCCCCGTGGGGCTGTGTCTCCAGCAGCTCTGTGTACCCCTAGACAGATGCCAAGCGCTTCCCACTGTAGGAAGAGTCAGCTGTGTCTTCCTGTTCTCTGGCCAGTCCCGCTTACGTGGCTCCGGGAACCCCGGGGCTGAGTGAACTTTACCCAGTCACTTAGCGATGTTGCTCACTTCATGCCTTGTTGACCATAGCGTCCCTTCAGTCAGGGCTTTCCGTCCAGTTCTCTCTCAGTGGAAATCTGCTCATCACGCTGGATTTCTCCAATGGCTTCTGCCTTCCCAGGACCATGGATGTGTTGGTGACCAGGTGTGGGACGATGAGGGAAGATGGAGAAAGGGACATGTGCAAACGTGCAGTCCACCTGGGGGCGTGGATGCCTAACCTCCACCGCCACCGGTCCCAAGCGGTCCCAACCCCTGTGGGCCCGCTGAAGCTGACAGCACCTCAAGCATGTAATCTGAGCACTCAGGAGGCTGAGGCAGGAGGATCGTGGAGAGTCTAAGGCCAGCCTGGAGCCGCATCATGAGTTTAAGGTCAGCCTGCACTACTCAGTGAGACCTTGTTCCAAAATACTACTACTACTACTACTACTAGCAGTGAGAAAGGTGGGGACATTGGCTGACCTCGATGCTGCCTTCTAGCAGCCCTGTCCCACAGGACTCTCCCAGTCTGGGTGGACACAGGGCAGCAGGCACAGGCACAGGGATGGACTGGAGAGGCCATTGGGCCCTCCCGGCTGGGCAGGCCGCACACAGCCCAGTCCTGGAAGCCGCATGCCCAGGTAGTCCTCTTCATGGCTGTTTACTTAACAGAAAACTTGGGTCTAATTTATTTCCCATAAAATCATGGCTTGACATCCGGGCCGACCACGTCTCGTCTTAAAGTTCCCAAAGCAGGCTGCAGTGCAACCTGTCACTTCCCGGGTGTAGACGGGCCGCCCCCAGCAGAAGCCGCCTCCCTTGACCTGAGGTCATGGCTGTCACAGAAGCGCAGGAGAGGGAAAGCCTGCAAAGGTGGGCGCAGCTGAGCGGCACAGAGCCAGCCCGGCACGCACGAGGTCTTGTGTATGATCCCAGGTGCAGACAAATTGTGCAAAATGACCTTCGCACATATAAGGTGCAGGTGACATGTACGTTAATTTTGGGTGTAGCCTTTGGTCACCAAGGCTACTTCTCCTGAGTGTGGAAATACTCCAAACTCAGAACAAACCCTGAGATTCCAAGCTTATTGGGCAAGGTATGCTGAACCTGAATATGTACATACACACACCTGTTACCGAGTGACAATAAAGATCTCTGGGGCCACAGCTGTTGTAGTCTGCATCTTCAAGCTGAGAAAGACAGGCTTGGAGAAGTTTCATAACTTGCCTAACGTGAGGTCTGGGGACTCCCAGGGGCTCCGGTCTTCTTAGCCTGCCCTGTCTCCACACTTGCCCTGTTGATGCTGATGCCTGGTGGGTTGCACGAAGGGCTGGGATGAGGTCACAGGGACCTGCATGAAGCCCGCCACCCAGGTCAGGGGCGGAGGCAGCCTACGAGGCACTTTGAGTGCTGTGAACCTGGGTTAGCTGGAAGCCAGGGGCAGCTTTCCCCAGGAATGTTTTCTCAGGGCTTTGCAAAGAAAGGAGCTAAGCGTTCGAGTCCTGGGGCCCACTTGGAGAGGAGGCCAAGGAGACAGAGCCCACGGCGCTGTGGAGTTGGCCTTTGCACATTTCTTCTCCTCAGTCCATCTTTTTTAGCAGCCATGGCTTGGCCAAGCCTCCAGTGGCTCCTCCCGTGTCCTCTCCAGCACCAGCAGTGCACAAACTATCCACACCTGCAGGACACTGTGCCCCTTTCTCTCCTTTGTGTGGCCCTGAAGGCGTTAGCCCTAATCACTGCGGACCGTGGCCTGAGCTATCCCTGGCTTCCCTAACCAGGATGCCGGCCACTCCTTTGATTTCTGCCTCCGCTTGTCTACGAGATGACGGCAGATGAGCTTATCAATGATGCTGCCTTCTCAGCATCTAAAGTTCTGTGGCTCTTCGCATGGAAATAAAAGTCCTAAGTTTCAGTAGACTGGGTATAGCTGTCATTACTGGAAGGTTGCTGACCTCTAGTGTTGGCATAGGCCTAGGAGGACAGCCCCAACCTCTAGGCTAATGCCACATCCCCATCAAGACTTCTTCCTCTTTTCCTTTCCTTTTTCCTCATGTTGTAAAATTCTTCAAGTTAAAGTTAGCTCCACTAAAGCTTCATTTACAGAATAAATATTTCTGCTGACATTTGACTGATCATATCAACTTTGAAGTTCAAATTTTAATAAGGTCTTACCAAGCCCAAGAATAAACAAGCTAATCAGACCTGGCTTCGTATTTCCTTCTTTGTATTAAATGATAAGTGAACTTAAATCTACGCTTTGTCTTATTAATATCTGCTAAATATGGATGAATTACTGAATATATATTTATTCTTAAACTCATTTGGAGGCAAATATTTACAAGGCTTTTCTCTTATAATCTGATTTTAATATTTCAACTGAAACTGATTTATAACACATGGCCTCAGATGTGGTATCAGTTTAAAGAGGCCAAGAATTAATGAGCCGATCCTATCAAGGGTTTCTTGAAACTGATTTTGAAAGGAAAAAGTCTTTCTTTTCTTAATCAAATTTTAATTGTTGGAATTTTCATGGCAAATATCAGAGCCCCACGTCAACAACTTTTTAATAATTTTGCATGTGCATATATTTGGTTTTACTGTATTGTTAGCTGAATTAGCAGCTCACTTGAATATTCTGTGCTATCAAGTGAACAAGGTTCCTAGTTTGTGGGTGGATCTCTTCATTTATTCTATAGTCAGTCAAGGAGGGGCCAGTAAAATAGGGTTCCTGAAGCCTTGAGAACTTGCTGGTCTGAGACGTAGGCCGGTCAGGCGTTGACGCCGTGGTCCCTCTTGTGCTCTGCTTCCTGCTCCGGGAAGCTCCCCCAGTCACTTTGTGTCTCTGGGGCTCACATTGTGCTAGACAGCCTGGAGCCTGTGCCGTCCTGTGTTTCCCTGCAGGACCACGACACTGCAGAGAGCACAGGACAGTGTCACCGAAATGCAGCCAGGTTATATGGTCATTTGGAGCACCAATGACCCCACGACTGCGTGGGGCTGGGGGGACAACTAGACAGAAATCATAGCAGGGCTCATGTGCACCTCCCTTACTGTCCTGTAGTAGAGGTACCCAGAGAAACAGGACTGACAGGACGCATGTGAGGCTGTCTGGAAAGAAAGAGATGGGGGGGGGGGGGAGAGAGAGAGAGAGAGAGAGAGAGAGAGAGAGAG
>NW_004524628.1:8689257-8693851 GCF_000260255.1 Octodon degus
CTCCTTATTTCGTCCTGTTCCCCTGCCCTCCTCCCTCCTCTCTCTTCCCCTCCCTTCCTCTCTCCTCCCCTCTCCTCTTTTGTTAACAGAAAAGCAGCTCAAGCCATCTCAGTGAAATAGTAAGAGCCACCTCTAGGTCCTCTGGTGTTTGCTCAGGTTTGTTTTATGTAGTCCTCTGAGAACAAAGAGCAAAATCTTGGACAACATAAAAAAGGACATGAGGTCAGCATAGAAGACAACCGCTGTGCTACCCCTGGAGGTGTGGTGTGTGTCGGGAACTGTGACCTAAGAAACCTCTCACTTACATAAATGTTACACAAGCCACAGGTGAGTCAGAGATGTGATTTAAAAATTCTTAGTATCACATTTTAAAAAGGAAAAACAAGCAAATGAAATGAACTATAATATATTTTATCTAATCCATATCTCAAATATAATTATTTCTGCATGTGTACAATATTTTAAAATGATAATATAAATGATAATTTACATTTTTTGGGAAAGATGCTTATGTACTTTATACTTGACGCTTGTCCTAACTCCGATCAACCACATTTCAAGGGTACAGAAGCGCTCACGGCTGCTGGGCCTCAAGGCGTCCTTCCCGTAATGGGGGTAGGAAGAAGAGGGCTCCTTGACGGATTCTACGCAAGCCGCTACCTGGTGAGCAGAACATACCTAAGCTGTTTGTCAGAGCGTTCATGTTAATTATGTGAGTCAGAGTTTCCATGCTGGACCAGAGACGTGACACACACAGTTTAAAGGAGAGATCCCTCTGGCTCAGGGTTTCAGAAGATTTGGTTCTGGTCAGCGTCTCCAAGGCAGACGCATCCTGGGGGGAGGCTGCGGCTGGGCGAAGCTGCCTCACTCCCAGTGGCTCGAGAGCAGCGTGAGGGAACAGTGACGCAGAGCAAGGGGCGAGGACCCCCTCCATGACCTGCCCGGACACACACAGAAGTGAGTTTTTCTAGTCCCTGGGGTGGCTCCCAGTACAATCAAACCAACACCCCACCTTAACTGTCACATTAGTGATCTTACTTTCCTTCTAGACCTCAAGGGCTTCAGTTCCATGAACTCCACAAACAGTCACATGACAACTGACAGCTCACTTGCCGTAGGTCAGAGATGGTGAATTCTGTCTTTTGTGAGTGACAGAAGGTGGGCTTCTGGCGGTTTTGAGGCGGCTGTTTCCTGTCCACGCTCACACTGGTTTCCCTGGATGTGCCCCGAGCTTTTGGTCTCTCCTGTCACCCAGAGTCCCAGGCAGGCACTGGAGGGGGAGGTCAGGGGCACCTGTACTACACGCAGCCATCCTCACCCAACCGGTGGATTTCACTGTGTCACAGGGCCACCTCACTGACTAGTGACAGACATTGCCATGACAGTGAGAGAGGGACCTATGGCAGAAAGGCAAAAGCTTGTTTCCTATCTTTGGAACCAGGACTCCCCGCTTTCACTTAGCAGTGAACCCTACAGATTATGCAGCCGCCCTCGTGCTCAGGCAGGGGTAGCATCTCTGCAGGTGCCTGTTGCTGAGAACCCTTGTTCAGCAATTCCCATCGCTGCTCTTTTGCAAAAGCAAAACTGGAGAAAGGACTATTGTCTAAGAAAGGCAGTTTGGCAGAGCAACTTGCTGCAAGGTTGTGCTATGTGGATAATGGAGCATGCTGGGGACATTTTGTTAAAGGAGAATGCAACAGATGGGGTCCCTGAAGTGGCAGTGTTGGGAGTCCCTGGTGCCGACTTGAGACACGGCCCAAAGCAGCTGTTCCAGCGAGGAGCCAGGCCCTGGCTTCTCACGCGAAGTCTCCCTTTGATGATGAACTCTTCCTAGTTTGGATCTTGCTGTGGCATCCCAACCCTGTCTAGTTATTAGATAGTTCTATTAGTGATAGCTGGCAACTTCTACGCAGGGATATGGCAGTTTGAATTATGATCAAAGTTTAAAATTGTGATCAATGGGAAAGAAAATCCAACCAAAATACTGAAATATGTACAGTCACAGAGCTAGGAGGGCTAGCGCCACATTTCAAAGCCTGTGCGTGAGAGCTGACTAAAGAGGAAAGTGAAGAGACCCAAGAAGGTAGGGACAGGGCCATGTCCTGCGTCAGCACTTCCCACGGCACAGGGATGTACCTCTGCTGCTAGCCTGGCTGCGCTTGAAAGAGGCTCCTTCCCAGCAACCCTGTAGCACCCTTCAGGGTTAAGTTTTAATCATGCACCAAGGAGGTCAAGAAATGTATACGGATTTGGGCTCTTTTCCCAGGGTACAGGGACCTGTCTGTAGAGGAAATGGCAGGCCTTAGGTACTTTTCTTTCATTGCTGAGACCGAATACCCAGCAGGCAAAGCTAAAGGAGAAAAGGTTTATGTAGCTCACGGCTGTGGAGGGCTCAGCCCGTAATCGGCTGGCTCCAAGGCAGGGTGGCACATGGCAGAGGGCAACCGTTCACGGTGGTGAAAGATGGCAGAGATAATGAGAGAGGAGGCCAGCCTTTATTTGCTCCCTTATATTGTATCCAGCCTACGAGAGTTAGGACGTGCCAGTCCAGTGAGTGGGCTTCATCCAGCACCCCTAATCCCCCCACTGAACCATGAATGAAGCACACACTCTAGCTTCCCCCATCTCTGAGATAGCCCCACTTAATGCTGCATGAGGCCTTGGGGGACATCGAGACACAAACCATGACAAGGCATCTGACGTAAGGAACTTCACTGGGTTTAGGATCCATCCAGAGTTTCACAGACGGAGATCTTGGCAGTGAATTCAGTAGAGTTTTGTTTTATCTTGTTGGCAACTGCTACAAGGCTCTCAGAACCCCAGGGGTCCTAAACTGTGTTTCTCCCTCAGGCTCCAGGCCTGCTTGGCCGGGGCACCCAGTTTCCTCTGTTCTTGATCCCTTTGGTTTCACCACTGTGTGGTTGTTCCCAACACTCTGGGCCAAGCAGTTATAGGAAGCCAGCCCTGGCAGTTGCGTCTCAGCAGACAGTGGGTGCCTCTGGAGAGCACTCTGAGGGGCCTTTGGCATCATTTTCCTAACTTCACCTTCTGCTCTCCAGCTATCTTCTCCAATAAGCAAATTGAGAAATTAAAAACGAGCTCTCATGGAGGCCTTTGAAAAGGGGTGAGTGATACCTGCTTGGTCTTGGGGTGAAGGCCCGCAGTCCATTTGTGGGCAGTGCAGGCTCTGGCCTGCTGTCACAGGCAGGGTGCAGCCATACATCTCCCGGGACTCCTGACAGACAGGGCTTGTTTCTAACATCTTCTGTCAGGCATCTCTGCTGCCCTCTAAACATTCCTAATAATAAGACAAAAGTGATATTTTAGGGGAACAGTTAATAAATAATGTGACTTATCCAATCACACCTTTCACTAAAATATTATTATCTTTTGGCAGATTCATTACTGCAGAGACATCAGGATCTGATGAAACAGTCTCTAATTCTACCACTAGTACATTTCCCAGAGTTGCCCTTCTTTTAATTTAATTCTCTCACTCTGAAAGCAATACTGTCCATTGCAATTACTGAATGAGCGTTTAATCTTGCATAACGAAGGCATTTTAATCTTTTCTTATGGAAAGATGATTAAAAGGTCCTAATATTGCAATGATTTGGATACATTTCATCCCCACCTAGTAAATCAAAGTTTCCTTTGTTCTTATAAGTCCAGACAAACCAAGTCCCCAGGCTTCATACTCAGTGGTTAAGTCACCTGATCACAAGATGTGATAAATGTTTGGAAACACTTTCTATTGAATAGAAAAGCCTCTAGATCTTCCTTAGGCTGAAGTGAGCCTAAAGGTAGAGGATCTCAAGAGAAGTTCAAATTGTTGTTACGGAGGTTTGATTTGCAGTCTGTTCTACTTGTCTCAGAGCAATAAATCTTGGCAATTTTTAAGCATTTGTTACTGAGGGAGACACTGAATCACTTTAAAACAACAGAGTTGCTTCTGCTACACTAGAGCATTTCTCCATCGATCATTTCAGTAGAAATATTAGCATGACACGAGTACACCAAAGAGAAATCGTATGAATTTCTAAAACCTTTCTGGAATCGGTATTTTTCCCAATTTTACCCTTTTTACCTGCTGTTTCCCTGGGGCGCCACACGCCATGTTAAAAGGCTTGCACACCTTGAATGTTTGCAGTGTACACAAACCTTAGTCTGTTGTCACAGCACATAACTAGAAATGCATGGTGTGCCACTTACCTAAGTGGGGGATTTCCCCATGTGATTCTGCCTGGACTACACCACTGGTCGCTGGTGGATTAGGAAGGATGGCGCTGCTCCACAGTTCGCTGTTCCCAGAGGCTTGGCTGGGGGGCATCTGAGCCTCACCACCCTTCTCTGCCAAGGCGGGTGTTGTAGTCAGGGTTTACAAGGAAAACAGCACAGTACAGGAGATTTGGTTTTAGTATTATTTTGTAACAGTCACTCAAAAAGTGAAATCCAAAGAGCGTGCAGGAGATCTGTCCACACACTGAAAACCAAAGACTCTAGCTGAGGGCCTGGATCCCACAGGGATGTCCAGCGTAGTCTAGCTGAAGACCTGGAGCCCACGACAGTGCCTCCCAGGGTCCAGCTGGAGGCC
>NW_004524628.1:8694365-8705683 GCF_000260255.1 Octodon degus
CAGGGTCCAGCTGGAGGCCTAGGGCCCACGACAGTGCCTTCCAGGGTCCAGTTGGAGGCCTAGGGCCCAGGACAGTGCCTTCCAGGGTCCAGCTGGAGGCCTGGAGCCCACGACAATGGCTCACACAGACCCAGTTCCCAGCATGTCTGCTGTTTTTCACTGTGAGGGTATTAGAGTTACATGTAATATGTATCAGGTAGATGCTTGCATTCATGGCATGAACTGGCGTGAGAAGCGATAGTCATTTCACCTTCTTGTTGTAAGCAAGGAGGATCGTACCAGAAAGCCATAGGAAATGTCCAGCAGTTTTGAGCCACACACAAATTCATAAACGATTTAGATATGTTTTGCTTGCTGATTGTTTCTTTATTAACTGGAATCTGCTTTGATTATTTGGGCTGCATTCTTCACAGCCAAAGAAGAGTCTTGGATTACGTGGGCGAGGACACGCATTGACCTGCCTAGGACCCTGGAGGCTGTGGAGGCTGTAGGCACGACATCAGCTGCTTATTCAAATAGGTGTGTTATTTCTCTATGAATGAGATCAGTGTGTGCATGTCTGCATGTGTGTGTGCGTTTGTGTGTGTGTTAGAGAGAGAAAGAGAGACAGAGACAGAGAGACAGAGAGACAGAGAGAAGAGAAAAAGAAGAGGAAGGAGGGAGCTTAGTGGTGCCATAATATTGGTACAGGTTTTTGGGAGGGTCCTAGCGAAGAAAAGAGAGGAAAAGCTCCGTTTCCTAAGATAGGAGCAATTCAGCTTTTCCTAAGGACCATAGCAATCTACTTATTCTATAGCATTCCATGTTGATGATTTGCGTTATCTGTTTAAAAATTTTCCAAGTTAGTACAATACTAGGCTACAAAAAGAACACTACCAAGGTTTTAACACATTTCCATAAATCTCTGGTGGTTCGAAACGTTTAGCTTTGGTAAAATGGGTTAGCCACTCTTTTTCTTAAATATGTGGGATTTCATTAAGATAAAACCGAATCTGGGTAGAACCAGTTACTTGAGATTTTTAGTTGCAGCTCTTGGAATATAGCCTGTTTCTCAGCCTTCACAGTGCATGCAAGGAAAATGAGCCAGGCAATACATATCTATGTCTACCCGGCCAACTGGTTTTTGAGCTGTCCTTTGGCTGAACACAGCTGTAAGGAGGTAGTGCAACCCTGAGATGTTGCCCAAGTCAATGGACCCCAAGACACGATTCAGTCTGGAGACTTACACAGTAATAAGATGAAGAGATTTGAAGTCAAGACAACCGGATTAAAAATCTCAGCTTTGAATCTTAATGGGTGTACCAGACCTCAGCAAAACTTTTGAAAATTTCTTATCTCTACCATGCAAAATGAACATAGCAATGAAATAACTGCTCCACAATTCTATTGTGAAAATTAAAGATAACAATGTAAAGTTTCGGGGCTGGGGAGATGGCTCAGTGGAATAAACTCTTCCCTGGCAAGCAAGCGCAAAGGCCTGAGTTCAGTTCCTGGTTCTGCAAAAAGAAAAAGCAAAGTTTTTAGTCGAGTTCCTGGCCTGCAATAGGAATTCAAATTATGGATGTTAGAAGGAAGAAATGGGAAAATGTTAAAATGTGGAATCAAAACAAGCTTTTATCTTTTGCCACTTTTCAACTTCTTCGAGCTAGGTTTTTCCTTTAGAGTTACATAGCTATTTCTCTATCTTGCAAAAAAAAAAAAAAAAAAAAAAAAAAAAAGCGCTGAAAAACATTTTAGGAATAAATGACCTGTTAAAAGTACAGAGAAACCATGCCCTGACCTTGAATCAGAGTTTATGAGTTCTGAAAGGGTGAAGAAAAACACAGTGATTAACTCCACACCTACCCAGCCACGCCGCACCGCAGAAGGAAGTCCCGGTCTGCTGAGTTTATAAGCACTCTGCGGATGTGTGCAGGGGCTGCCGCGTAGGACCAGTCGCTCGGCAGCCTTAGGGGGAGAAGCGGCCGCAGGAAAGGCCACAGCAGGCTGTGGAGGCGTTGCTCCTCCTCACGCTCCTGGGTGCAGTCTTTGTAGGAGAGAGGGTCAGTGGGGCTGGCAGGTGGGCATCCTCTGGGCTGTTTGTGCCGCACGCCTCCTTCACACCCACACCCAATCGGATAAGCACTCCACTCAACCCTGTGTTGGCTGAATTGCTCTGTATTTCTGTCAACATCTAAGATGCAGAAATCATGAAACATATTTTGCCTGATCCTTTCATTTGATCTGAGTAGCCACTGTCAAATTAGGAAACATTTTAAATTCTGTAGATTCTGTATGCATAGGTAGTGACTTGCACTAGACTGATTTAAGCTAAAGTTTTTTAAATGTACACTGAGAACCCATTAGAGAACTGCAGCAGAGCTGGAGAACAACTTCATGCAGATGAAGGGCAATTTGGGAGCTAGAATATCTGATTTTACACACAGTGTTTTTCTAGTGTACTTCTGCAGAACCATGGAGAGCCGTTATGATGGTCACTTTAGAAAGTTCATTGACGCTGTTTGACACAGAACCATTACATTTTTTTTTAAACTTACAAGCAAAATATGTCTTTTTATGCATCTAGACTTTTGTCTTTGATCTTAAGTGACTAGGAAGATAAACGTATCTTTAAAGTAAGTATATGAATACGCTTTTAGCAGTATATATTCAAAATATTCTGTATTTTCATTTGAGATAGCCATTTTTTTCTTATAGGATGGAAATAAGTGAACAGAAACTATTTTGGAGAAAGATATATTAACATAGAAAATGCAAAAGGTCCTTTTGACTGCAGAAAGTGCACACACACACACACACACACACACACACACACGGAGTAATTAAAACTCCCTAAGAAGCGAACCCTGGGCAACTGTAGTGTGTGGCTGTAGCACAGTCTCTCGTGTTTGCATAACTTTTCAATATTTAAAAGTTTGATTGATTTAGAAGATAAGCAATGCCATTTCTCTCCTTTCTTGCAATTGTGTCTTGTTTCTTATCACTTTGGTTCCTGCGTGCCTGCTGTATGTCTTGTTTATACCCCTTCCTCCTCCTTTCCTCTCTCGGATCCCTTCTCCCATCTCCCTACTTCCTATTGTCCATCTCTAGATTTTCTCTGTGTTTACTGAGCTAAGATATAAAATCTTTGCTGGACAAGAGGTCACAATTCTAGTTGTGCTGCGAGTCCTCCATCGCAGGTAGCTCTTGGCTGTGTGACTCTTTCCAGCATCAGAGCTGCTGGTCTGGACTCTGGAGATGCACCCGGCTCAGTTTTGCAGACGGTCCAGGCTCTGCTTGCAGTGCTGGCTGAGCCCTCTCTGTGTCCTGGTTCACTGTGTGTCGGTGCTCAGGTCTGACCTTGCAAGCTGATGCTAGGGGCCAGGAAGAACCTGGATCTCAGGCTCTTGGGCTCCCCACCCTCCCTTCCCTTCTCTTCCCCTCGGGCTTTTCCTGCAGCTCCATTCACTTTGCCAGTTGAGAAAGAGAGCAGGCAAAATGCAATTAAAGTGGCTTTTTCTGAGCTACTGGCCTATAAGTGTTCTTTATAGAGAAACTGAAATTCAATCCACTGTTGAGAAGAGAGTTCTTTCTCCCTACAAACATGAGTTGGCTGCTGTAGGTGTTCCAGGAATGAGCAAGTCTTCAAAATACTTGGAAAACTCTATAAAGGGTGGAACAATAGCCACTAGGGCACAGGAGCTTTCCTGGGGATTAACGAGCAGTTGGGAGGAATTGGTGGCCTTCCGCACGCCTCCAGGCAGCTAACCTCTGCCAGAGTCGCAGCCTCGGAGAAACAAGAAATGCCTGCCTGGCAGCAATCACTACGGCAGGACAGAAACATCAAGAGCACTTTTACAGTGATTGTGCTTCAATGTGCCCTTTGCATTTGAAAGGCTGCGCAGCACTCACGGGGCATTTGGTGGCTATTAGCACGGCACGGCTGCCACACAGTGCCACCTCATCGCCTTAACCAGGCTGATGGGAATAACGCTTAAGAAGAACAATTAGTATTTTATGGTGCTAAAAAGCTTGTAAGACATTTTTAAATATTAAACACACACGGAAGGTTTATCAAGATGAGGGCGAACCCAGCCTGACAGTATCCCAGTTCCAGAGAGCGTGTCTCTTAAGTCTGAGGGTTTCTTAAGATCATGTTAAAACCTGACAGCTCCTCTGTCCCCGTTTTGCTAACTCACGTGCAGCTGGGATGGCACCTGGGCGCTCAGTTTCAGGAGCCAAATTTACTTTGGATTTCATGACAAGGGGAAATGTGAAGGAAAATAAAAGATTTTTAGCAAGATGTCCAGAGAGAGACATTTCTCCACTCCTGATTGGACTTGCTCTCACCTCTTTAAGAGATCACCGGCTTGGTCATTTATGCTGCTGGCATGCTGCGGGAAGCGAGGGCGTCAGCACGTTCCCACCCAGAACCCCGGGCTGCACCGCCCTGGGCTCTCTGCACAAGGACACCAGGCTCTGGGACGCCAGCAGGGGCCTTCTCTCTGTTCCCCTATTGCTTTGCTTCAGGAAGTCCATGAAGTCAGTGCTCAGCACGCGGACCGCTTTAGTCATTGTTCATGTTGCTGGGACACGAGACCTGACACCCACAGCTGAAAGGAGCAGAGGCTATTTTGGCTTGCGGCTTGTAGAGGTTCATGGTCAGCTGGCTCCAAGGCAGAGCGGCAAGGCAGAGGCACACAGCGGGGGACAGCTGCTCCTGGCATGGTGGAGCGGAAGTTGAGGGAGAAGGCAGAACCAGCAGGGAGACGAGCACTTGGGTCATGACCCCGGGGATCGCCTCTTCTGACCAGGACCACCTCCCGAGAGCAGTCAGTAGGAGCCACCATAATCCACTCACCTCCCCAGAGCACACGAGGCTTTTGGGGAGACACCTAGCTTTGAGCCCCAGCAGGAAGAGCAGCTAGGCAGTGGCCCCAAGGACTGCATGTTAGGGACAGAAGAGGAGGATCGTCTGCTGTCGGGAAGGTGTCTCCTGCAGGCCCGCGGCTCACAGGCACGGAGTGGCGTCAGCTCTCTTTCTTGCCCCTGTGTTGGTGGAGAACTGTGTTCACCGCTAGCAGAGCACAGCTAGGTGCGGAGGTAATAGACGCGTGCCGTGTTAAGCCCCAAGCTCACTCTTGTGAGTTCAGCAGATCAGTCCGTCCCTAAGAGGAAAGTCAGAAAACAAGTAGCACTGCTTAGACAAGAACGAATGGCTTAGATTAAGGCCAGGGCTATCCAGGCTCCATTTCCAAGCCCGACCACTGAGTGATTCGCTCTTGTTTGCATGCAGGTCCACCGTGGTCCCCGATAGAGGACACTCACTGTAGGTGACAGCTGCACATACAGGCAGAGGACAGACAGTGAGGCCTACTGGGGCATGCAAGGCCCTGGCGTCAGATCAGCCACCTAATGCTCTCCAGCCATATACCAGCTGTGGCCGAGGTAGGTCCAGTCCCCAGATTCCCTCTGCACCTCCTGCCTCCTTTTCTAGGTGTTGCTGAAGACTTAGAAGAGTGCAGTGGTTGTTCTACTGGCTTTGTCAGTAGAGCCTGTACCTTGGTGTTGGCGTCTATCAAGTGGGAATACAAATACATGGCAGGGTTTCTGTGACGAGGCAAGAATGGTCATGCCACCTCGTGGCTAGAGTAGATTATTTAATTCTTTTTTTTAACCACAAGGCAGGTCTGACTGATAATTCTGTTTTATGGATGTATATGGCAAGGTTCAGAGAGACCAGTGTGAAGCTCTCTGGCACATAGCAAACACCCAGTTATATCCTCCTTTGGGACACTAGTCGGGAAAATATAATTTTGGGGGTGGACTTTCCCAATGAAAGGCGTTTGCTAATGCTCCCACCACCAAGGACTGTGGACTGAGGGGCACAGGCGATGGAAGGCCTGGGTGTCACAGTTCTGGGGGCCAGAGGTCCCAGAGCAGGGGTCAGCAGGGCTGCTTCCTCCCAAGACTTCTGGCTTTGACTTGGAGATGGCTGTGCGGGCTCTGCACCTTCACATGGCCCCTGTGTCCCCGTGTCTGCCTCCGTCCCTGTCAGTGTCTCTGTCTACATCTCCTCCTCCACCAAGGACACAGCAGTGTGGAATCAGGGGACACTCCCCGGACCCGTGCTTAACTTCATTACCGCTTTGGGCTCCCTATCTCTACCTGCAGCCGCTTCAGGGTGCCTGCGAGGGGGTCAGGACTTCGCTTCCAGTGGAGGGCAGGGCCATGCGTGGACCTGACACAAGGGCAGGCAAGGCGCGGGCGTCCTTGCGCAGCCCTGCTGGCCACCAGAGGAGAGCAGAGGCAAGCCCGCTCGGGCTGTGCCCTTAGGCTGGGTGCTCTGACACAGAATTCACACCGGTAACTCTGAGCACCTTAAATTGTGTGACCAACCCCCCGCACCTCCAGGAGTGTGCTCCTTGAAACTCAAAACAAAATGAAATAGCAGAACAGCACCACCAGCAATGAAACCTCCCATTGCCAGGCTTTTGTATTTTTAATTCCAAGAAGGGCCATATTATCAAGGAGTTCTTAGACTCAGTATTTCTTGTGGTACGCTCGATCCACCCCAGACCAACTTCAGCTGCCATTCTCTCTGTTTCTTAGGTCAGGAAGAGATGATTCGTAAATATTTCTCTGCTTTGGGGATCTGCTCCAAGTGGCAGGCTCTCTGGGAGTGCAGGGCTTTCTGGGTGTTTCTGGCATGGGGTCACAACTCCAGGGGACAGGCGTGGTTTCGGACAGCAGGTAAAGGGCCAGTGGTGGCAGTGATTTTCCTTTTTGCATGTGAAACTTGACACCCAGAGCTCAAAGGAGGAGACGAGTATTTTGGGCCATGCTTTAGAAACTTTCTTCCTGGCACCGGCGCCTGACTCTCTTCCGAGCGATGTGGCTGCGCAGGGCTGCAGCATGGTGGACGGGAAGCAGCCATCGAGGGGAGGAGCAGAAGACCGACCAGCCCTTCCCGGTCGCTCCGGGAGCGACTGGGCGCACCTCCACCACCCACCCCCTGCCAACAGCAAGTCTGGCATCCCGTGGGCAAGGTTCAGTCACCTCCAAAGGCCCCGCCTTTGAGAATGTAAGGTTTTGAGGGGACCCCTCAGTGTAAACCATCATAGCTGTCGTGAGGATTTGGGGCCAAACATGCCCCACGAGGGAGAGAGCTCGCCGGCGGAGCGGCTCGCTGGAGTCCTCCGGGAGGCTGCCACGTGGGTTTATTAGTTGTTGGCCTGATAGTCACGGTTTATTCCTATTCTGTTGACATTATTCCTTTTACTTTTGATGTTATTGCTTTTGTATATAAATTCATCTTTTCAAAAACTTTCCCCTCTTGGGACAGCACACATTAATTAAAAATGCAGAAGAGGACAATTAGTTCAAATCAGCCATTTGTGCAACAGGCAGTGTTGAGCAGGGCTAGAAGGGACTCGGAAGGCCACTTGCCACTACAAACAGACTGAAGGTTAGTAGTAATATTTGAATTGTTTTAACAAATGAATTAATTGCTATCACTAGCCAAGGACTAATAACACTGGACATATCATTATTTTTAGGATAATATTGCACCCTTATATAGTAGTATCTCTCGGGTTATAATCACCTAGAACATAACCACTAAAGAATCGCTTGTCCATCTTTTTTCATTTTGTTGTCCTTTTTCCAATTTACTAGCATGTAATGGCAAACTACACGAAAATTTAGACTTTAAAACATCTTTCCAAACTTGCCTGCGCTGCTTTTTCTTCCCCTCCCCCTTCCGTCCCCCTCTCTCCCCCTTTTCCTCCCCTCCCCCTTCCCCTCTCCCTCCACTTCTCTTTCCCCTTTCCCCTCCCCTTCCTCTTCCTCTTCCTTTTTTAAAAATGTATTTGATACAGGATGTCACTATGCAGCCTGGACTTGTAGAGATCCTCCTGTCTCAGCCTCCCCAGTGCTGGGATTACTGGCCTGCACCACCACGCACAGACTGTCCTGGTGGCCAGCTCAGCGTGTCTGGGGCAGGCTGGGGCGGCATTTGTTGTACCTCTTAGTGAAAATGTGACCGGAAACTGTTTACAGCGGACAGAGGGCTGGGAGTCCGAGGCAGGTGGGACTCGAGCTCTGCCTTGAGTCTGCCCGGGGCAGGGCAGTTCCCGTGCAGTGTCAGGGACAGAGGTCAGGCCGCGGGGCAGGCACCGCAGACGCCGCTGGGATCCGCCCGGGTCAGGAGTCTCACGCATGTCCACCCCCACCTGTCCTTCTCTGACATCTCCTCGAAACACTTTAGGGAAACTACGAGGAATAAATACTAATAAAATAGCGACCAGGAAGCACCTGCAGAGGGGTGGGGCTCTCACGTCGGTCCGGGGCCGACTCCGAGCTCCGGCTGCGCTTTCCCCCGCCTCCCTCTGCTCACCCCGCGCTCACGCGGGAGCCGCGCCCAGCCCAGCCGGCTGCTCGGAGGCTCGGAGCAGGGGAACCGGACCAAGCTCGGCCGCCGCGCCGCTGCCGGGCAGTCAGGATTTGTTCCGCAGAATGTCTCCGGTAGATAGTAATGAAGCCCTTTGGATACATAAAGGAATAAATTATGCTTCATTTCCATTCCAAGTTGAAAAAAAAAATAAAATAGAAGAAGAAAATTCAACATTATGGAGCTAACAAAATAAAAGATTTTCTGTAGCCTCTGGCTAACAGATTGATTATTTTCAAGTAAGCCTCAACTCCGATTGGACGCAGGACTGCCTGTTTGGCTGGGTGTCGGTCCCGAGCCGGGCTCTGTCACGGCCACTTTTCTTAGTAAACTCAGCACTGCTTTTCTCACCATCAGATACTTTCTTTCCTCTGTCCAGAGAATAAGTAGCAGCGTGCATGAAAACAACACACACACACACACACACACACACACACGGAACTGTTTCAGGTTTTCAGATTCTTGAAACTGCAACAGAACAGATGCTGTACAAGCGATTGTCATTTATTTCATGTTGGTTAAGATTACTTTATACTTCTATGAGTATAGATATATTCCAGATCTATGAGTAAACTAAATTTCTTTAAATATTAATCCACTAATGATGAATTTCATTGATGCTCGGTTTGTAGTCTTGGTGACTTTACAAGTCAGTGTCGCTGAACTTGTGCCCTAAGGACCTGCTCCATTATGCAGGACTGAAAAGCTCCTAAAAATGTGAGCTGTGGAGCAGCCCCTCTGCGTGGACAGTGAGGGCTGCCCCTGGAGGAACTCTGCTTCCAGGGAGGGCGCGTGCATTTGAAGGGAAGGTTGGAATATATTTCAATGGGAGTAAAACAACAACTTCACCCTCTAATAACCTTAACATGGTACGAAGAGGAGCTCTGGCGTGTTGCGTACCAGCTGCTCCGTAGCGCTTTCTTCCTTTGTCCTTCCCTCCCCAGGAGCACCCCAGGGCCTGGTGAGAAGGCTGTCACACTATGAATTTGGCAGCTTTTGGGTGAATGCAGAAGTCGCCTATAGGCGAGGTGGAGAGCCCCGTCTGCTCTCACTTCCCGACACCAGAGCCGCTCCCGCCATCTCCAGAGGGGCTAGAGTTCACCCTCTAGGGGATCGCCCTGCACCAACCTGAAGGATCAGTGCACTCATACAGGATCCCCAGCGGACAGCTGTCTTTGCGTGTCTCTGTAATGTTGCTGCGGGACCATGTGTTCACCTCACTGCAGTGGGGATTGGCTAAGCACATTTGGTCTCACCAGAAGTCTTCTTGTTTCTACTTGACTGAAGGTGTCCAGACAAAAAAAATTTCATCCTACCTACCTTTCCTCTCTCCTACTGTACAATAAGCCCCTCGGATAGTGAGAAGACACAGACTGTGGCTGGACTATGTGGCAGTACACCCGCCTCCCCCTTACAAGGAGACGACCATGTGTCTCCTTGGTCGTCTTCCTCAGGACTCTGTGGAAGTGTCCCACCATGGTGGTCCCCCACTGTTGCTGGGGTACTCCCTTTACTGCTTCCCAGAGCCCTGTAAGCCTACTCACAAATTGTGGTGCTAAGTATTTTGTGTATATGTGATATTTGTCAAGCCACTTTGTTTGTTTAAATCTTCAGTGTTTGCCTCTTAAATTAGATGTCCATATTTCCTCAACCATGTGATCCTGGCATCTCAATCAAGCTTTCACTTTTAAAAGCTTGTGGTGTGAATCAACTTCCAATCTGCCTGCAGTCCAATTGTGCTACTAAAAATACCTGCATCATTTCCAAGCAGAGAATGGTGCACGCAGATGTCATTTCTTGAGTATTCACCAGGTACAGTGGTTGGTCCCTCATATAGAGGTGCTATTTTATTTCATTTAATCTCCACAGCATGTTCATAATCTCAGCATTAATGTTCCTAATCTATTGAGTAAAAATAAGATAGAAGGTGAGAGAGACTAGAGATTAAGTACAGAATTCATCAGTTTACAAATATTGATTTTTTTTTTTTTTTTCTGGGCATCTTCCGAAAGAAAAGTAAATAAAACCAGAGGATAGTAGCTTATGAAGGCGCAGGCTACTGCTCTGTTCCTGTACACGGCCTAATTTCTGAATACTAGATCTATTCCAACCTGTAATTTCCAAGAGACCCCTCCTGGAGTTCAGTAAAGACTCTGATGCATAAACCTATGCAGTAGCTAGTGGGGAAGAACGTAGAAACTGTTTTCCAAGAATCAGGCAAGTGTCCTGGTACTTAGTTTCCCGACATTGCTTCTGTAAAATGCAGCACCCAGTATAGCTCCGACGCAGGTTGGAACTCCTTCATATGCACTTTCATGAACCCCTGTCTGTCATTTTGCTTTCCGGTTGCTGGAATGGGACAGTTAGAACTCACGTCTTAAAGGAAGGGGTGCCGCTGTGGCTGCTGAGGGACCCGTGTCCACAGTCCACGGCTTCCCAGCTGCATCATCACGGCAGAAGCGCACGGAGAGGAAAACCGCTTACTGGGCAGCGATCAGGAAGGGGAGTGCGGTGAAGGCAGGCTCCGCCCGCAGACCCGCCCTACAGACCCACCCCCGCCAGGCCCCCTGCGACTATCTGCATCTGGGACACAAGTCCCAGCAGCACACGGGGTGCAAACTTCCGTGGGTGAGCCCATGGATGCGCACAGCGTCTCAGCGCACCATCCAGCCACCTCTTCAGGAATCTCTTCACCCAGTGAAGTAAATGACTGAGTTGAACTGACATACCAAGGACCAAAGAAGAAAGCAAGCCTCAGGGCTGGAGAGATGGCTCAGTGGTCTAAAGCACCTACTTAGAACAAGCTTGGCAAAAGCATCAGGGACCGCGGTTCAATCCCCCAGCACCACATGCCAGCCAGCCCGCCCCCTGGTGGGCTGAGCTGGCC
>NW_004524628.1:8705783-8732110 GCF_000260255.1 Octodon degus
TTAAAAAAAAAAAAAAAAAGAAAGCAAGCCTCGATGCTTTATCCAGGGGTCTTCCTTGCCGCGACAGCCCTGCAGACTAAGTCACATGGGTCGTGAACCCTGGCCCAGGACAACAGGGCAGGAAGAATTCCTACCGCCTCGGTCACCATGCCATATCAGCACCTGGCCCTCAGCCCCGATGCACATCCAGCCTAACCCGTCGTGCAGGGCAGGGCTCCTCTTTGGCCCGGCCTACTCTGCAGCCACCGGAAGCTGCAGGGAAGAGGAAGCCTGGCTGTTTCCTCTGCTGCTCCTGGCTTCTGAGCGACCGCGCTCCCTTCAGCTCCTGTAGCCTGGGGGTGCAGGCTCAGGAGCCGTTCCTGGATTGGGCCTTTGCAACTGACTGCAGCATCCCCAAGGGGTAGTCGTCAAGGGCTCCTATTTCCTCATATTTTTAGGGGTGCTCCATAGACCTACTGTAGTTCTCACACTGCACGGCTCACAAAGCTAGCTGCCACATTTTCCTCCCCACCTCTGCAAAACTCAGTTTGTCCTCTGCTTGTTGGCTTTTTCTGCTGCAGAGCTTCTCCGGGAGCCCTGGGGAATCACACGTGATCTTTCCAATGCTAGAAGGGTAAGTGTTCTCCAGTGCACGCTCTTGTCATGGCGTTCCAGCTTCCAGCAGCCTCTGGCTTTCACAGTGCTGTTGACATTGCCTCTGTGTCCCTCCAACTTCAGGAACATGCCAGTTTCTGGCAGAAAGCCTTGCTAGGCTCAAGTCGGTCTTCTGCTGGCCTCCGAGGGGAGCAGACAGCTTGTGCCTTCACCGAGTCCAGGTCTACCACCAACCTGCATGCGGTCACATCAACCTCTGTATCTTCTATCAGCTTCTAGACTTCTAATGTTCATCTGGACAGTTGTGATTGGTAAATCAGTGACAGAGCTGGGATCAGCTGACCAAGACGTGGACGGCGTGGTCGAGGCAAGGCACCTTCCGAAGATGCCCACACACGGGTGCCTGGAAGCTATGACTAGGGTGTGGCCTCTGCCAGTCAGGAGTTTGTGTTATAACTGGGCTATAATTAAAATAGAGGCATCATTCTGGATCATTCCAGTGTGTCCAGGCTTATCAAAGGAGCCTCTAAAAAGAAGGATCTATCTCTGGTGAGAGGCAGGAAGTTGAAAAGAGAAAGACTGAGAATGGGAAAAGATTCAATTTGTCGTAGTTGATTTTGAACCTAAAGAGAGGCCCCAGCCAGTGACAGAAGGTGGCTGAGGAAGCGGAAAAGGACTCCTGGCCGATGGCCAGCGTTTCAGGCGTCCATCGCCCCAACCACGAGCACAACATCCTGGATGGGCTGGAGGCAGATGCTCCCCAGGAGAAGCATGCAGGGCAGCTTCCAATTTTATTTTTGTTTTATGTGAACTCAAGCTTGCCTGGACTTCTGAGTGGTGGAGAAGTGTGATGACACATTCAAGGTGTCTTAAACTTCGGCTGGTGGTGATTGGCTGTGGAAAGCACAAAAAACAAAATGCAGATGGACTGGCCATGCCCCGAGAACAAAGGTGGGGGTTGTTTCTGCACGGCTTTTTCCTTGGGGTTTCGCCTGGGGCCACACAAGGTATCCTGCTTGGCACGGAGCAGCAAGCTGCATCTTCCCACGCCCATGGCCAACCACCAGCCGCCCCACCAGAGCTCAATAGGGGCAGCAGGGTCATCACGGACAGCTCCAGGGAAGCTTCAGCCCTAGGGGAAGGAAGGGCCAGGCAGTCGATTCATGTTTTATGTGTTCTATTGGAAGAACACTATGTGTAATGCCAATAGCAACTTCCCACTGTTTTGTTGAGAGAGAGAGAGAGAGAGAGAGAGAGAGAGAGAGAGAGAGAGAGAGCTGGAAGCTTGCATTTGTGTTCAGAAAGTTTGCTCCCTCCTGGACTCTCAATCCAGTCTGCCCAGCTGCACACGCAGGCTCAGTGGCCTGTTTCCCTTCTGCGTGTGTCTCCCCACTCCTCTAATGTACAGGAAGAGAGCAGCATGCGAGACTGCCTCATCCTTCTCTGGCTAGTGCCTCAGTGACTCCTTTTATTGCTGGGACAAAATACCTCACAACTACAGGCTGGAAGAGGAGAGGTTTATTTCAGCTCACAGTTTGCAGAGGTTTGGTCCACAGTTGGCTTTCTCCAGGGTAGGGCAGCATGGCAGAGAGACATTGCAGAGGACAAACAGTCCATGGCAGGCAGGCAGGCAGGAGACAGTGTGCAGCGGCCTGCCTCCATCTTTTGTTCTGTCCAAGACTATTGGATGCTGCCACTGTCACTCAGGGTGGGTCTTCCCATTATTAACATCCAGAACCACTCTAAAACATTCAGGGGACTAATTCAGCTATGGTACCCTTAATCTGGTGTCACACACCCTTGATCCAGCCATTCATAAATGCCCCACCCACCTGGGAGATGAGGCTTTGGGGGCACTATAGATATACACCAGAGTGGTTACCATTGGACACAGAAAAGGCCATCAAGGGGCAGTTTCGCGTACTATGTGGGAGCAGGGCTAGCCTCTTCCACAGTATTGGTATCTCCTGGTCGAGGGATGAGGCAGAATGGAGCAGCACGTGGCAGATATGCACACTGAACTTTTAGAATCAGTACACTGGGGGCTGCAGAGTGCTGTCCAATCTGTGGCTTTCCTGTACGAACACATTGCTACAGCGCAGTAACAGCAGTACCAGGATCACGCACAGAGATGTCTTTCAGACGGCTCGTGGGCTTTGGGCACTCATGGCCCAGACAGCTGAAGCAGCCAGGGTGCGCGGAATCAGGTGTGGAAGACCTGCCGCCTTCTCCCGCCTTAGCGCACACAGACTACCTCGCGGCACTGCCCATGGTGACTGGCGTAGGCCCGAGCTCACTGTGGTCAATGGGAAGAGACTCAGGTGTCTTCCGGTTCTCCCCCGGAAGGAGATGGCGATGCGCTGACTGGCCGTGGGACCCCTGAGGATAGCCCAGCTAGCTGCCAGTCACTCTCAGGCTGAAGCCAGTCCTGAGGTCCTCCTGGCCTGCAGGAGGCCAAGCCGTGTCACCTGCCCAGAAGGCAGAGGCTGGGCACCACCTTTTAGCAGCTCGAATCTTTGCCCCCAGAGCAGCGGGATGCCTAAAGCTTCCCTTGGAGCAAGCTGTGCATTTAGGTTGAAAGGGCTGCTGTGCTTAGGCAGGGAAGGGAGTGCCTGCAAGGTAGCGCACGTTTTTCTTAGCTTTACTGATACTTCACGGTGAATTTTATTTTGTAACTGTGACTACAGTACCAAAAGTACACATTTGAATACGTATATGTTCAAGAGGTGAAGCTTAGCTTTTGTCCCATTTTAAGTTGAGAATAGTGATTCAATAAGTCAGTGGATTAGAGTGCCTGCAAGCAGAAGCAGTGGCCGGGGATTCGATCCCCGGGCCTGCCATGCTGGCCCCGCCCCCGGGGTGCACTGAGATGGAGATTCAGACTGGGCATGGTGGTGCGCATCTGTAATCCCAGCTCTTGGGAGGCTGTAAACAGGCAGATCAATGCAAGTCTGATTTAGCAGTGCGACCCTGAACACCTTGTAGACCCTTCCCTAAAAAGTACAGAAAAAAAAGAACTTAGCTATGTTTGTACATCAAACCCTTATGAAGAAATACTAGGAGAAGGCTAATGGTTCTCCACCTGCTTTAGGACAGGTGCGTTCTTCAGCTGTATGATTCCCTATCGTGGTGGATGTGTCCAATTCTCTTTTGAAAAACAAAAACTTCCCAATTGATCTGGATAGTTTTTGAAATACTTTTATTATGTTGAAGTAAGTATTGATACATTAGAACTTAAACAATAATTTCTAAAGTCTGTAAATAATGCACAGAGCAGAGTATAATAGGTTGTATCCTGAATTTCATTTTATTTTAAATATGTCAGGTTATACAATGTCTCAAGACAAAGGTGGCCTATGTTTCCTTTATGCACTGGGCCACAAGATCTGGGAGAAATCTAGCAGGTGACCTGGTCTTCCGGCCAGGCCCTGGGGGCTGCTGGGGTGTCCCCCTCAGCAGCCTCTCCTGGGTTTGCTGCACTGGTGCCCAAGGTGCCCGTCCAATGCTCCATTCTCTCACGCTAAGCTAGCAGTGTCCTCCACAGGCCCTGAATCCTCATTTGGCATCATGTTGTGACCGGAAAGTGTGACCTCCAAGCTTTTGCAGGAGCATTTCTGGCAGAGCTTAGGCACACAGCTCCTTCTGGCGAGCCTGGCTTGCGGAGCTCCTCGCGGCCCCTTCCCCTCCTGGGCGCCCCCTCTCCTGGAGGAGCTCTGCTCTCTAACCAGCCTGGCGCTTCCAGGAGCGCCCCACACAGGGCAGCGGTGCCTTGGGTTGTGCCAGATTCCGCGGTGATCTTCCGAAGCCCACGCTGATGGGCCAGCGCCCTCTCGTTCATTCCCTGTTGTCTTCCCCACCACAGTGAGAACTCTGGGAACACAGGGGTAGTAGCCAGTTCCTTCCACTTCTGGATCTGACACGCTAGCAGAGTGCCTGACGCAGAGAAAACAGCTGCTGAACATTATCCAGGGAGAGCAGATTGCTCTGACGGAGGAGCAGCCCACAGAAGAGGAAACAGGTGTGCAATGTGACGTCAGATGGCCAACTCCACAAAAGCCAGCCCTGGACTCCAATCTTGTCCTTGTACGTCTGTGTCATAGGCACATACTTGAAATTTAGTTTCCCTTCTAAGTTTGGAGGATCAGAAGAGTATGTCTATACAACCGTCATCATGATGCTGGGCACAGAGCAGGCGCTCAATAATCCTCATGCTTTATTACTGTTAACACTAAGCCGAAAAGATGAGACAGAGACCCCACTTTGAGGTTGATCATGGCGAACCTTGAGCCAGCCATAACTCAAGGGAAGCAGCTTGCTGGGACGAGGGAGAGCAGGGAAGACCCCGATCTCCAGCACATGCCCTGGGAGGCGCTAAGGATTTGGTTTTCAAGAAAGAAAGAAACATACAACTCCCTAGACATGTTGGGAAATGCACACATGGAGACGTAAATGTCTAAAGTGAATAAGGTGTTCATTTACACCAACATCCATGTAGATGTAGGCAAAAGTGAATTCAATCCATTTGCATTGGAAAACATTTTAAGAATTTCAAAAAGCCCTTGCGGTCCCCTGGGTGGACAGGCAGCAAGAAGGTGGAGGGTGAAGGGAGGGAATCTCAGCCGCCACAGGCCTTAGCACTCCCATCATGGGGCTGAGTTCTGAGGGCATCTGACTACCTGCATTTGGTGCCAGAGAAGGGGAAAGTGTGCTCTCCTGCTGCAAAGCTATAGATGTTCTCACTGCTGGGCAGTTGGAGGGAACAGAGAACTTATGACAGAGGCACAAGGTGCTGAAGCGCAGGTGTTACTGGCAGCAGTGACTACGTCTGTGACCTGGCTCTGCTCCTTCAGATTTGTGGTGCTCTCTGGGCGTGAGGGGGCTGAGAACTCTTAGAGGTGTCAGCCAGCTGCTGTCCATGTTTTCTATGTTGGTCCCGAGTCCATGAGGTCTCCGGTTACCTTGTTCTAATCAGTGTGCGGTAGTCTCTCTTTACACACAGGATGTATTCTAAGACACTTAGAGGATCCCTGAAGCTGCAGAGAGAATCGCATCTCATACGCACCACACTGCCTATGTTTAGTGACAGTAAAGTTTAAAGTACAACTTAGGCGTGTTAAGAGATGAGCAGAAACAGGCCCTAACGCAAAGGAACACTTTGCAGAGGCAGTTGTGTAAATGCCATCATTCTTTTCTTCTCTGCCCAGATCTCTCCGAGCCCTTCACTGGCCCTCCTTGCGATGTCAGATGGAGCTGCCTCTGTGTGAAGAGATGCGCCCAGTGAATTCCTTGTGTCACGTGCTGTGGTCAGGACTTGCTTGGTCCCAGGGGGATGGCAAACCTAGCACATATTTCTTTCCTCTCTTTTGAGACTTCAGAGATAAGTGACTTGTTCTTCCTAAAATCTTGCCAGCCTCAGCATACAGTATTTTTTTCTTTCTTTGTTCACTTGAGAAATTTTACCTTTTCATTTAATGGTAGTACTTTGGCTTCTTTTTGACATCACAAGAGATTGTGATGTCAACTAAGTTGCCAGGGCTGCTCCTCTTGGTTTGGGACGTCTATCAAGTAAAGGTAATTTGAACACAAGGACTTGGACACCACAGCAACCAACCTGACAACCAAGGTGGTAAGTCATTAGCAAGTGAGGGGGCTTGCAGCTTAGCTCTGTTGTTTAAAGCACCTGCTATACCTAATACATAAAGAAGAAGAAATTTATCAAGCTACTCAAAATGGGTGGAGGAGGTCTGCTCACCTCATGGCGGCAGGAAACATAGAGGGCGGGGAGGAGCCAGGAAGGGAGACGCATATTCCTCCAGGCCGCACGTCCAGGGACTGCCTCTGAGCAGACCCCACCTCCTACAGGTGCAGTGAGCTATATATTTGTTCACTGGTGAGTCTAGAGCCCGTGATCCCAGTACCTCGCTAGATCTCTGTTGGGAAATTGGTTACAGCAAGTGGTTAAACTGGGTGGAAGCACACAGGTTCTAGGAGAGATGAATGCTCGCCAACAGGAACCAGGAGCAGTGTGCAGGGTGTTGAGCTTGGTGAAGCATGTTGTGCCCAGCTTTGATCCTTCCCCTTTCTTTCAAGAAAAACTGCAGAACCTTGGGGCAGCTCCTGCCTACACTGTTTTCTTCTGCTTTCTTCACTCATACTGATGTACTACATAAAAAACAGAGTGTTCTTGGCTTCAGGGCTTCTCCTGGGAGCCTTCCTGATGCAGGGAGCTCTCAGCTGAGCTAGCCCCTCTGGGATTCTCTGCGACTGAACTAGGTTTTGTCTCCAAGTAATCATTCACTGTGTAGGCTGTGATGGTGGCACCCTGGGACAAAGCCCCACTTGTGATTGGATGAGGCTTTTGGGGAACATCTAGATAGACACTGTAACAGCTTCCATTAAAAGACAGAGGGTCAGAACATACCTCCACGCAGGAAGACCTAGGTTGCAAAATCTTCCTATTCCAGCTTGCTTTGCTGGGAGCTGTTCATGCCTCTCTGAAAAAGGACTGAAGTGAGTCCCATGACACTAGAATTCCAGAGTGGCAGCTTTCTTCTTTCTTTTCTTTTTTTTTAAAATAACTTTTCGTTAGTGTATGTTATGATGCCCAATGAATACATTAATCGTGGGGTATCAGGATACATAGTCACATGAATGTCAATGAAAGAGGGTGTGCAGGAGTGAGAGGCCCTCAGGCGGTCACAGCTGCCATAATCACCCACAAATATGTTTCAAGTGGCTTTTCTGTGTGGCCCACCATTTCCAGACACAGGCTAAATCAGTGAACAAGGTCAAGAATAATGTACCAGCCTCATGGAACTGACACTTTGCCCAAGGGCAGTGTTTTGTGGAGACTGTTTGCTCATGGGGGCCTTCGGGCACACTGGGGACAGCTGACCCACAGACAGGGTTTCCTCTCCAGGTAAGATCCCAGACCGTCTTCAAGGAAGGTCTGTGTGTGCTAAGAGATGTACATGGTTAATTTTAATTCTCACAGCAGCCACCTCTAGAGCAGGCACTAACCCATTACAGATAAGAGCAGCGAGGCTCAGGGCTTCTGTGCCTGCTACCAAAGGCTGCTTTTAGAAACGTGGAGAACCTGGGCGTTTCCCTACATCTCCTGGCCCTTCCCGTGTGTTTATTCTCCTCCCTCTGTGCTAGGCGTGGCCTATTCCCACAGCTACACATGCCCAGAACAACGAGACCACTGCAAAGGGCCACACTTTGGGGCCTCTGTTTCATTGGTCATTTACCCTAACTCAATTTTATGAAGTCTGCAAAGGACACGATGACAGGCACAGAGACAAATAAGTAATGTGCCTTGGGGCAAAGGAGGCTGATGAATATATAACATTCCTCAGGGCCTCTCTTAGTCTTCCTGATGTGACAGCCTCCACCTGGACTTGGGCTGCCTTGATCAGAGATGGCGGTATAGCCAGGATCACGTTTGATGTCCCAAGCCACAACTTCCTTCCGGTCGCCTGGCTTCCTCGCCCCATTGTCTCTGCAGCGAGAGCATCAGGTGGCTTCTGTTGTGCTCTGTGTGTATTGATCAGACCCTGTCATCTCCAAGACGGTCCTAACATGCAATTGAACTGCCACCTCCAGGCCCTCCCGCCCGCCTCCGTGCGACCTCCGGACACCCTTTCACCTGGGCCGCCGGGTAATGAAGGCTCGATTTCAATGCTTTTCCTCATTTTTCTGTTCACTGCTCTGCGGGTTAATGCAGATTCCAAACTTCAACAAGCAGCTGTTAAACATGTCATTAACACGGCTTCGGCTGCAAATGAGACTCTGCTGCTGGGATTACTCCGTGAGCCGGAGTTGTGTGATGAGCTTTGTCAATCACAGCTGACCTGCTGTGTACCGAATGGAACTCAGATTATCTTGGTTCTTCCTCCGACTCTTGGCATTTTTTCACAAAGAATTACTATTCTACTCCCCGAAAGATTGATTACTTGCACAAATAAGAGAGTCTGAGACATTAATACAAAATTCACAGGCTTTTCTTTATCTCAAACCTGCAACTCCCTCTACATTTCCTCCTGGTAATTATATTAGAATTGTGTACACTCGGAATTGCCATCTGATTATTATGAAACTAGTTTTGTCATGACAAAAATGAGCTTAAGTCTTGTTTTTTTGGAAAATGATCAGTACAGTGCACTGGGTGAGAGAGAAGGAGATTAAATCCAACTTGCTTTCATCCATGAATGCTTTCATCTCTTTTTCAAACACAGGAAATGATTACCACTGCTATAAGCTGCAATGCATAGGAGTGAAAAGGGATAAGGAGATATTGAAAACTCTGTAACCAACAGGAGGACATAATATAGGGCCCTGGCACCTGCTGAGTAACATGGACTTTATTTTTTCGTCCTGCCAATGTCAAGAGTTTCATATTTTGAAGGGAGTCTTACCTTGGGGTGCAGCATCAGGGACTGAAGAATAAGTGAATGGGTTTGCTTATTTAAAGCATTCTTTTACCGATGATTAAGCCAAAGATGGTACTCACAATATTTAGCCGCCTTTAGCTAGAGTGGAGCCTCACTGTGTGTTTGCTGTTTACTAAACAGAAGCCAGAGCTCTCAGTCCGTGCTGGTGGCCTCCAGGTGCCATCAGGCCGGCAGGTTCTGAGGGCAGTGAGTCCAGCCTGCTCGTCTTTGTGTCCCTGTGGCCTGAGGCATGACTGCTGTGTGACAGAGAACAGCTAAGGGGACAGTGAATAACTGAATGAGTGACTGTTCTGGGGGCAAGTGGCCCGGGCACGTTGAGGTCAGAGAAAGAGACACAGTCTTTAATCGTGTGTGCGGAGAATCATGAGCCATGCTTTTGTGCACACACACACACACACACACACACACTGATTGCATGACTGTCTACTTCTCACATCACTGTGTACAGCAGACTCTTCAGGGAGAGGAGAGCCTCCAACTGCTTACACAACTACTTAGCATCATCGTAATGCGGTGTGACAGAAGCACAAGCCACCAAGTGACAACAAGGAGCATTTATTCTTCTGCACCTGGAATCAGCTGGGGTTGGCTACATGGCCACAGATGCATCCAGTCACGTGTCTGGGGAGCGGCTTCTGCATGGCGCCGGCCCCGTGGGCCTGTGGGGCAACTCCATCCACTCCACTTGTTTCTCATCCTCCAGAACCTACTCCCAACAGGGAGAGCAGAGATAAAGATGGCAAAGGCGATCCACAGGCTCCAAAGGCCGTGGCATGCAGCTGAGGCTTCAGTCTTATCCTATTAGCCCAATCAGATCACAGTATTTAAAGGAAGGTATTTGACTTTTATGGGCAGAACTCCAAAGCCCCACGTCCAAGACCATGGGTGGGGTGATAAGCCAAGGACTCCACCCCTTCTGTGCATTGCGCATTTGCTACTAACCGAATCCCTTTAAGATAAGGACATGAATTTGTGGGTCATTTTATCTGTTTAGGAGTTTGAATTACATGTGGGCAAAATGGAATTGCACCCAAACAAAATGAAGAAATACACAGCTTTCTCATAACAGAATCAGAAGACACGACCACTTCCAGGCTGGTGGAAAGCCTGAGTTTTTCTTGCAGACTGCTGGCATTCTTTCTGCTGTGGAGGTGTAAAGAGAGAGCAACAGACACGGTGGAAACTTGGAGGACAGAGAAGCAGAGATGGAGAGGGACAGAAGGTGGAGCAGGTGGGCAGAGGCAAGCATCGGGGGTCTGGCTCTGAGACTGGCGACATCCGCTCCCCAGCTTGTCAGAGACAGCAGGAGTCAGGCAGAGGGGAAAGATGGCTTTCAATGGATCAATAAAGTGATCACTAGACAAAGTCCGTGACCCAAGGTTATTTGGGTCTTTCATATTTTGACTCATTTACATTTCATGAGCCCCAAATCGTGCTTCTGAGTATTCAATTTTTTTCTCCATTGATTTTAATTAAGCTCACCATAGGCTAGCAACCCTGATGAACGAGGAAAGTGTTTTCTATCAAAAAGCTACCTCGCTTCCGAGGCAGGAATTCTGGGGCTCACCCACATCTTATTCAAAACGTTTTCACTTCCATCCCATGGCATGATTCTTAGAATGTGAAATAAAGACACATTCTGTGGCTACACTGTAAATATTTTCCACTCTGTAACTGTGAAAATCACCATATTATCCCTGCTTCAGACGTGTCCTGTGGAAGCTGGGGTCAGCGAGAAGTGCAGTAAAGCCGGGGCTTCCATGCAGGAAGCGGGACTCGGCAAGCTCGTGGTGGGCTACGCCTGCCTACCTCGCCGAGAGGGCTGCTTACACGGGTCACTTCCCCTTCCTCCTTAAGACAGCATTTGCTGTCTCGGACTACAGTGAGGAACAAGTTCACTTACTGAGTATCTTGGGAGTGAAGTTAACCCATTTATTGCATTATCTGTTAAGAAATTGTCAAGCTATCCTTATGATGAGGAATTCTGCGGCAAAAATCCTAGGGCCAAATTCTTCCACTCCAAAGGGTGGGCCTCATGGGTTGAGCAACGCTGGGGACAGGACGCCGCCATGTGACCCCAGCAGCGCCGGTCATCTCTTCATCTGGCCAGCCTAGGTAGCAGCAATGAGTGACATAGATGTTAACCTGAGTTCATGGTGGGATGTGACAGAAGAGGGCGCACCCCAAATCAGGAGAGAACAGGGAATGTGTGTGTCTTCTTAGCAAAAGCCACCACGCTTAGGCTCCTGGCACCTCATGCAATTCTACTCATCAATTTATTCTAGAAAAAAAAAAAGAAGAAAAGGAGAAAACAGTAAAGAAAAAGCCAAACTATCCACCACAAATCTTTCTGACTATAAAGTTAATGTTTATTTTTACAAGGAAATTACATATTTATAGTCATGCAACAAATCACCCCGGTTTCTGCAAAGAATACTGTATGCTGTCTGATCGCTCACAGAAACCAGCAATCTGGGTGTGCCTGGCCCAAGGTCCAGCTGAGGCTGGAAGGGTGCACTCTCCTGAAGGATCTACTGGGGGGCAACAGGGAAGGAAAGCCCAAGTGTGTTCCTCAGCTCACTTGTGGAGCACGTCCCTACCGTGCCAGCTACTCATATCATGCCTGGATTTCTTAAGAAAGCCATTTTTTAAAAAGAGCAAGAAAGAGACTGAGTTGGAAGCAAATTTTTCTAAAAACCTAGTCTTAAAGATCTCTTGTAAGTAGGAAGGGTCCAGGAGGCCCGCGGCAAGTGAGGGGGAGGGGAAGAAGCAAGGAGCATTACGAAGTGCCACATGCAGTGTCCTAATAACCTCAACAAATATAAAAATTAGAGGTCATGAACATGAGCTAAGACTAATAGCATCAACAAGAATGAAAGCAGGGAAATGCATGAACAGGGAAGGGGATTACAGAAGAAGAGAAAACTGGAAACTGTTATGTGCATCTACTGACTCTCTAAGATGTGTGTAGATGTCATGTGCCACAAACACACGTTAAAAGAGGGGGGCGCTCTACACATCTGCTGCATCCTACCTGTTGGAAACCAAGCATGAAGTCCTGCTTGGCCTCAAGGACCTCGGAAGGGCCTGGCCAGGGTGGCAGGGTCTTTGGCAGTCCTGTGGGCAGACACCTGCCACAGTCATCAAAGCACAAAGGGAATGTCAGAAACTCCCTTGTAGCCTCATGACCCTGAGACGTGGTTGTCATTTTTGTACATATGCATGTTGTACGTGCTTTTTCAGACCTTAAAAGATATTTGTATCAGTTTCCTTGTGCAGTCAGCTCATGCAAGCAGCAACTTTTGGAAATTCTCCACTTAATAATGGAATATTTAGTAAAAAGGAAGATTTTTTTTTATTTAATAATGCATTTTTGCTTTGAAGACAAAAAAAACACCTCTCAAATCTATAATCTTACTTCTTAGAATTAACTATAATTGGTCCCTCACAATAATTCTACCTTTAAAAAATTCTATTAATGCTTACATGTAAACGCAAAGGCTGTCTATTGTCATGCCTTCTGGCAACCTGAGTTTCCAAGCTGCACTGGAGTAAACCCACGCTGAACACTTCATTCGCACTGTGAGGGGGTCTAGTCTCTGCAGATACTCAACTTGCATTTGTTCTTTATAATGAACAGCATAAATGCAACTTAGGCTGAATATGATAGTTGTTACCTGAGGAAGAGCTTAATTAAACTGGCATTTTACATTTTTGACAATATTTCCTTTTCAGGTTTGGTATTAAACACATGTGCTGATTAAAATTAGGAAAACATTTAAAATATGAATTTATTGTTCAAAAAGAAAACACCACTGCTTCAGTAGAAGTGATTCAGGTGGTGTTTCATCATACTGAAAATAAAGGGAACTGAATGGGCAAGGTAAAGATAATAACCCAAATATTAATTCTTTACCACTAAATTCACAAAATGGCATTTTGTTTCCACAAGATAACAGTCTGTGACTATTCATTTTATTCAATACATTTACTTGTTTGTGAGCTTGTTTATGTTTGACTTGTGTCTTATAGATATATAAGAGGTTGCGTTAAGAGTTTGGACGTGAGGGCCGGCCAGATAGCTCAGTGGATTACAGCACCTGCAAGCAGGTGAGGGGCTGGGGGTTTGATCCCCAGGCCTGCTGTGCCAGCCCCGCCCCCGGGGCACCCTGAGACAGCGATTGAGACTGGGCGTGGTGGCACGTGCCTGTAATCCCAGCTCTTGGGAGGCTATAAACAGGTGGACCTCTATGAGTCTGATCTAGTAGTGAGACCCTGAACACCCTGCAGACCCTTCCCTAAAATATAGGAAAGAAAAAGTTTGGATGCAACAGAATATTTGCATTACTTAAATGACTTGTGGTCATGATTTAGTGATCCTTGGCTTCCAACGTGAACATTTCCCCTACGGAGTGGTGAATTTCTTCCCAACATGCCTACATTATTGACAGCTGCATTGGCCTACTATTGGGGACAGTTCCTCTTTCTGGATTTAAAAACTCTCTTGCATCAGTGCAGCAGTATTTGAGCTCATTGTTACCTTTTTCTTTCCTTTAATACTGAAAAATCTACTTGCTCTTAAAGGTTGTAATGCTTGCAAGACTTCTCTCTTTTCTTAGCTGATCAAGACTCCATCTATGTGGTCTTACTTAAGAAGCAATAAGAAGCGTTTGCAAGCGCACACCGCGTGCTACTGCAGCAACAGGGACCTGACCCCATGGCCGCGTTCTAAGGAAGAGGCTGCGCACATTTTCCTTCCTGTGTGCATATGTGTGCTAAATATTGCCAAAGAATATTGCAGTGTTAGCCAGAGATGCGCTCTGGAAAGGGAAGTAACGCACATGAAGCTTCAAGCGGATCCCCCTGAGCTTCGACTGTTCATTAGTAGTCAAAAGCCTGCCAGAGACAGTGAGCTGGGTCCAGCTTGGTGCTGTCGCTGGCATCTGAGTTGGTCTGAAGTCTCATGTACTTGGAGAGGGGGCCTGGGTGGAAGAGGCAGGTTCAGGGAGTGTGCTGTGGGAGGGTCCTGGGCACTTCCTTCCTGTCTTCATCTCCTGGCTGTCATGGATTGAGCGGTGTCCTTCTACCACGCAGCTTCTGCCTTAACCATGAACTGAACTCCTCCAAATCATGAGCCAAGTATGCCTGTCCTTCTGTAAATTGGGCGTCTCGTACTCTGCCCCAGCAAAGGGAAAGTGACCACCACAGCTGGGACCCAGAGATAGTGGTGCTCAGGGTCCTATAGGTTCTTACCCTGGGGTGTGCCCAGGGGTCCCCTGGAGAGCTTGGGTAACACCGGGCCTGGCACTTGCTTCCAGAGCTTCTGTAGCAGTTGTCTGGTCTGCCCTGGTTGGGCATTTTAAGTTTAACAGCTCCCTCACTGATAGGGAGTCATTTTCTTGTTGCTAGTCTGATGTGCCCCATAGGACAAAATTTGGTTTGGGTGTATACAGGGTGGTGCTCATCTCCTGCTTGAATCTCCTCAGGGGCACATCGAGGCTCCCAGCAACATTTCTCCAACCTTCTCACAGGAAGAGCCTGCTGGGTACGTGGGAACTCCGTGTCCTTGGCCTGCCCCCCAGTCCTCAGAAATGGCACACCAAGGTCATCTCAACCCTGTACATCTACTAACTTGTTATGTCCTAGTCAAAAGATGTCAGCTGCATTCCTACCACTTGTTGACCCCTGTGAGTCTCAGCCTCATCCGCTACCATTTGTGCTATGCTGGAGATCTGCAGGCAGCCCGGAGTTTACAGTGTATAGTGCATGACAAAAGGTCTGTTTGCAAAGGGTAAGAGGCTATCCTTGGAATACACACAGTCCTTTAGAGCGACTGAGGCCAGAGAATGGTTTGCAAGCACATCTCCTTCTTCCTTCTCACTTCTGAAACCTCCTCTCAACTTTGCTTCCATGTGGACAAATGAACATTTTCGTCATCATCTTTTCTTAATGATTTAAGAAATCTCCTTTGCAATGATGGTGTCACAATCTTAGATGATTTGAAAAGTTTTTGGTTTTGTTTCATGGAGCCGTGGCAGCTCGTCTGATTTTCTCATTGCCTTAGGAGGCTGCTAAGCTAAGGGCCATGTGTGCTGGAGGGACATCCAACGGGAAGCCCATGGAAGGTGGGAGGCCCCATGTCCACGCAGCTGCTCTGCAGCTGGGCAGCATCTAGGTTCGTGTGTATCTTAGACTGCAGTTTTTCCACCTTAACAAATGTGGAAAAACTTCCCCCTTGTTCCCATTTATACATTATTACCACTGCTTTCCTGACAGCCCTTGTTTAGCTCGTAGATTGTGAATGTGAGCATCTTTCCAGGACTGAAAATGTATGGCTAAGGTTCGGAGCGGCGTGGCTGTTTTTAGGCATGAGCAACTGTGGGCCCTCGTGTGACATGCTACTTAGTGAGCTAGCTTGGGATTAGTTATGCAAACTATGGACTGGTGAAAAGTATGAAAGGATTAGATGTTAAAAACAGAGGCGAATTTCCTGGGGTTCAGCTTGTTTCTTTAGGTAAGCAACGCTGTAAGTTTCAATGGTCAAATGAGATTTATACTTCAGGTTGCCGTGGGAAATGTGGGAAGAGGGGAAGATCATTGCTGCTGCAGGAGCATGCAGAAGAGGGGAGGAACGAGTTTGAGAAGCCCAGCACTTTCAGAGGATGGCTTCTCTCCGAATTTCTTTTTGCTGTCTTACAGTCAGATCCAGACCGCCCCTTCCCCCTCACCTGTCTGGAAATGGGTGCAGGGACAAGTCATTCGCACAGGGTCCAGCACAGCCCAGCACACGGAGCGAGGGGTGCTGCGTCAGAATGCTGCGATCCCATGCTTTCAGCTGAAGCCTGGACTCAGCACCAACAGCCAGGGCTCTCCTGGTTCGGGCAACTGCCTAAGGTGCCTTCCTCGGGCCATGGAGCCCCGAATGCAGCCCGGCCCCATCTGGTCTTCTTGTTCCCCTGCTGGGCTTGCGGTCCTCCGAGTCTGGCTTCTTGCCTTTCCCTGGTGCTCTGTCTGCAGTGCCCCAAACAGCAGCCATCGTCATGGGAAAGGAATGGAGGAGCGATGGAAAGCCGTTTCGGCTACTGGGAGCGCTGTTCCCACCCTCTCTCTCAGAGAAGCCCAGTATCTTAAGAGCCTACGATGTACCATTTTTTGGTGGCACATTTTCACATTCTCCTTTGATTAATATAAAATGTAATATTTTCCATTTCTGCTCATAAACTCCTTGCATATCTCTGCAATTATAATGGAGAGGGCGTGCGCCATAGCACTTATTTGTCTTATTTCTTATACCTCAACTACGCCTGCCTGGGGGCTTATTTTTGCCAAAATGATTTCTTGTGAGCTTATATGGCCTCCATGGACATGGTGCACGGATACCTATCAGCCTGTGGATGTGTGGTTGGCCAGAAGGACCAATAAGGACGAGGTTGCTACTGGAATAATTGTAAAATCTGTGGAGCACTGAACTCTTTACAAGGTAGTGGTAACATTTGGGAAGGACATAGTTTTAGATTTTTCTAGGTGATTCTCACTTTTGAAATTTCATGGAAATACTTTAAAAGGTGCTGAGGATGGTTGTAGACCTATTTCTCATATAAGTTTGGTTTTATTCATCATTTTTCCCCTCTAAGCTGCAGTTCCTCACACACAAGCTGCCGGCTTACATTGTGTGCTGTCTACTTACTATGAGAAATGTGCTGTCATTTCTGTTTTCTTTCTTTCTTTCTTTTTCTTTTTATTTCTTTTTTTTTTTTTTTTTTTTTTCCGCAACTGGGGATTGAACTCAGGCCCTTGCACTTGCCAGGCAAGCACTTATCCTACTGAGCCATCTCCCCGGCCCCATACGCTATCATTTTTCATTGTATTCTTGGCAGCAGTGCGGCCTCGTATCTGGTGAAGCCAGGAGCTGCTGCCTTGCGTGGGGTGACTTGTATCACCCCAGCAATGGAGGCTGCTTACATCTTGTGCAGAACAGGTGAAGAAGCAGCACTGGCAAGAGCCACGTACACTGCCCCCGGCAGGGGATAAGCAGAGCCACGATATGCCCACTGGGAGGCTGCTAGTGTTCTTGTTTGTGCCACTGAGCATTTATTCTAAGGAAGATAACTTTGGTGCTCAGTAAAAGGCAAGAAAAACTCTAACTTGTTTATAACAGAGAGACTTCTGAAAATGTGCTTCTTGCTGACAACATGTAACCCTCGAAGTCAGAATGAAGGCGTGTCTTCAGTCTTCCTGATCCTTAAGCTTTGCAGCCCTTTTCCTGCTTTTTCTGCTTCACGCCTTTCCTGGTTTTGGTTTGTCTTTACAGGCTGAGAGCACCTAACCCAAAGCCTTTGAGCCTCTGAGTGTCATGAATCCTGGATTGTCTCAGATGCTGGAATACTGTATACGTGAGGTACCTTGAGCACGAGAGCCAAGCAAAGCGGGAACTGCACTGGCCCTGATCCCACGCAAAGCTTCAGCTCCACTTTAGACAGCAAGGGTAACTTTGGGCATGCCCAGATCGTCACTGTTGGCTTTTCCCAACTGTGGTGTCACTTTCATGCTCTCAATGTTGGTGGTGCTGGAGCCCTGCGACCCCACAGACTCTGAGAGCTGCTGGTGTTGCTGCGGCCCTTGGGTGGCTGAGGCTCATCCACTGCCTGCTTCTGTATACGCAGCGGCAGTGGCAGAAGGCGGCAGTGGTGGTGGAGATGTTAGGAGATTTTAGATGAAAGGCAGAAAGACAGAGGACAGAGAAGGACAGGTGTAGCACACACCGCTGGAAGCCTCCCCCGCCAGCCAGGGCTGCCATACCGGAAGCTTATGACAGCTGGCAGAACACCAAAGAATTCAGTTGGAGTTGCCTAGTTCTGCAGTTCTCCTTACAACTTTGAGCCCTTTAGCCCTGCAAAATAGAAGGGCACAAGAAAAATTAAGAAAGTAATAATAAGCAAAATGGCATGTCCTGTAGGGCACCCACCAAGGGGGAAGCCAGGGTGTGGTGGGAGGTCGGGATGGGCCCGTGCGCACCCGTGAAAATGAACTATGAGCATCGTGATGAAGGGGCCCCACCTCGGCGGCCCTCCAGGAGAGGCGCAGGGCCCTGACCTTTGCCTTGAGGCACGTGGACGCCTGAACACTCAATTTCTTGCCATTGCCAGCTTCTGAAAATTGGTCCCCCCTCCTCGGGGTTTAGCCGCAGACTCAGCAGTGACTGCACAAAGCCCCTGGCGCTGGGGGCGGAAGGCCGAGGGCAGGGGCTGCGTTTTCCAGGAGTAAGCGGAATGCTAATGCCCTGGCTGCAGATGGAGAGAGGAAATGAAAACGCAGACCCGGGCCTCTGAGCGCCGTGGGCCCTGGCTAGGAGGTGCCGTGGGCCACACGGGCCCTCCGCACGGGGACCCGCAGCCACACCGGAATCACTGCTGCCCATTTGGCTGCTTCTTTTTGCCATCAAAAAGACAATGCATCACCCACCAGTCGGAGGCGACTCCCCTCCCATAAAGATCAGGGTGCGCCACGCTCATTCAGAGCCACACACGGGCGGGCAGGCGGCGCAGTCGACGACCACAGCTATTTAATCAGGAGTGTTTGTTGATTTGAGCGGAGGCCCTATGCTGTGAAATGAAAACAGAAAACCAAATTTTCTTGAGCAATCTTGCTGTTCCTGCTTCAGGTGCTAGGCCGTTTCACTAAAGCGGCTCAGACGAGAATGTCATTAGCGCTCAAGCCCCAGGTGAATTTGCCGCTGTTCCACATGATTAAGCCAGATAATTGTGTGTTGATAGCGAATGTGGTTGGTGAAATACAATTTCTAGGACCTTCCTAAACAAACACAATATAGGAGTGAGTCAGAGTGCTGTCATTTCAGTCCTTTGTCACAGGTTTTGCACAGGCAGACGTCTCTGTGGAGGACTGGCGACCAATTCAGTGGTGACGGCCATCCCTGGGCTCGTAGAGGTGACCTGGCTCGAAAAGCGCATCACACATCATTCTGCATTTGCTTTGGGAAGCCGAAAAAGGACATCTCATTAAAGTGCCAATAGACGATGCCACCGCCTCTTTTACCTTGTTTTGGACCTTGAATGTAAATGATTACTTTAAGTTTGTTTTAAAAAAGCCTTCGTGATTTCAACGATCCTTTCTAAAATGTGTAGAAATACCGACATCTCCCATGATAAAAACAACAACAACATCTGCCAGTGGCAAAATGTAGTCAGCGTTCAGGGCCAAGTTTCTGGAAGCAGCCAATGTGTTTGCATGTGTGATGCTCTTTCTCACATAGAAGTTTCTGTGGATACAAAAATATATATTAGTATGTGCAAATCAGGTGTCTGTGGCTTCAATTTATAGACACGATGGCTTTTCCTGCCCCTAAATATCGAAGCTTTTGAAAACCGAGGTCTGAAGGTAGTTTTTCATTCATTGTTCATGCAGTTTGACATGCAATCTGAAGGGGCTTTATGATTTGTAGTTTTGGAGAAAAATTAAATTTATAGGAGGATCACATTCTCTGTCATTCCCTGTACTCTGTTTTATTTCCCCACTTCCCCTAAAATTTACAAACAGTGAAAACAATGACAAATCCTCTATATTCTGATAAGTTTAACGTATAAAATGGTTAGTTGCTTTTTTACAAAAGAAGCCTGCTTTTGACTTCAGAGGAGTAAACAGGGCTAAGGACAGATGCCAAGCACAAGGCTGGAGCCACAAGAGCCTCTGCACGGACCTGAGGAATCTTAGGCCTCTGACGTCACGCACAGACATGTGGGTAGACAGATGTGACAGGGGCTTGCGACTAATGTGGACGGCTTCCATGTTGACAGCAACCTTCAGTGCAAATCACCAAGGTCATTCCTCTGACTGGCACTCAGCCTGCTTCCAAGGGCAGCTCCCAGTGACCAAGCCTCACGGTTCTGGCTACAGAGATGGGCACACTGCCCTGGGCACGGGGCTGCGGAGGGCTCGGGAGAGCCAGCTGGGCATGACCCAGGACGCCTGTGCAAGCCCTCAAGTGCTGCTGCCCCCTCCAGCGCGCCGCGGCCCCTGGCTGCCTGTGGCTTCTTCCTCCAACTGTCTTCGAGGGTCAGCATTTTTGCTCCTTCAAACTTCTCATAAGAACTTGATTTGGGTGTTTCTGTATGGAATTGAAGATAGTTTTTGAAGGTTAAACTGAGGGTAGAAGATGCAAACCACTCGTGACAGCCTCATCCCGAAAGGAGACCACCCCATGGCGACAGCGTGGGTTGTGGTTTTATTTTCTTTCATCTTTCTCTGGTGACTGAAGAAGCAAAGAATTTGTTAGACATGGGAGTTCTATCTGACAGTCCCTATTTTTACATGGGGCCATGGGGCGCTCAGCACAAAAGCACTAAGCGTAAACAGGACAGTAGCTTCAGAAAATAGACAGCACTAAGCATCAGCTCTGGGGTTGGGATTTGGCTGCTTTTGTGATGTGTGTATGCTAATGTACACTTCAAGACATGCATGTGGAAAAGGACACTCTGAGGCCGCCCTATGGTAGCATCCCAGGGAGCCTTTCTATCGGTGGCCCTGGCTGCCGGACTCTCTGAGCAGGTGGGAGGAGGCACGTCCAACTGCGTGTCCCCAGGCCACCTTCTGAACTGGCCATGGTCTGTGTCCACAGACGGACCATCCATAGCCCACACCTGTCAGAATCACTGTGGAGCAGAAATGCAGGGCACCAGGTGGGAACTGGACTTGGGCTGACACATGTCACCAGCCTACTACCTCACGTGTGTTCTGGCCGGGAAGTGCAGCCGGCGTCTGCTGCAGAAGGCGGCAGGCTGCAGCTGCTCCTTAATGGAAAGCTGTAATAGGACGCGCTGGGCCTCTGTCCTTGTCCACTGGGCGAATGGGGCCATAACCACGAGCTTTCTATTAACAGAAATGGCAGGCGTGCTGGTAAGCACGCCCGCTCCGTGCAGGCAGTGGTGCCTGCCTCTCCCCCTCCACCATTCGGCCCCTCCTTGCCTCACCCACACATGCCTATTAATGCCACTAAACCAAGACATTTGAAATTTGGAGAAATGGTCGCATTTCTCCCCAAAAAAGGTCTTCAGGGCCTTCTAAAACACAAACTCAGTAAGTGAGACTGAAACCTGGTCTCATCAGAGCAATTAGATCCTGTCCCACGCAGAATCGCACCGAGCGACATTCCTGTGAGTTTTGAGACGTGATTTTTGTGCCTCAGAAATGCTTTTCTTTGTTAAGTGTTTGTAGCAAAAGGAAAGGAAATGTTAGTGGCAGTCGGCATTGTAAAAGGAACCATTCGTGGCCCTTAACATTTTATAAGTAATCATAAATTTCAGCTGACAGCGTAGTCCTTGATTCCTTTCTAATTAGAGACTTAATAACATATATTTCTTCAAGGGAGAAAGTGCACTGGGATCTTAGCATGCCAGAAATTTTGCTAAAATAAAATAGCTCAGGGCAATGTCAGACGGATTCGCTGTTGAGGACGGGGCAGAAGAGGTCTAGGCAGTGGCACTACTAAATTCAGGGGAAACCAGAGTATGTTTTAATACTTTTAAATAATTGTGTCCAAATAGCCTTGCTCCCTCCTTAAACAGCTAAATCCTTTTAATGTCTCTCAAAAAGGGTTCCAAATGGATTTAAATGGGTTTGGTGAACGTGAAATTTCCCTTTCTACTTGTAATAATTCCAGAAATGGTGCAATTAATTTGATTTGTGCATGGGTCCGAATCATTAATAATTTGGGTGCATGTATTTTAAAGGGATTTGGTCTTATTGAACACTTTCAAATCAATGAATTTGGGGTCACAGTAATTATCCTGTGAATTTTGAGTCACCAATTCCCAGTACAGGGTTTTAAGAAATTGTTTCAAGACTGTGCATCAGAGATAGCGTTTAAGGCTTCAGTAAACAGTTATTTCCTTGATAGCAAGTTTTGTCTCCACTTCACAATGCAGTTCTTATGCTATTTAGCTCTACATTAGGTCAGAAGGTTTCAGGTTCTGTCTTTATTTTTGGTTTGAAACATTATTTACTAAGTTCCTTTCAGAGTCAGCCTGTGTTAGCAGTCAGTTGGCCTAATTATTCATCTTTGAGTGAATCTTAAATGTCAGGATTGAAATTCTTCTCTGACAATCTCTTTCTGTTCTATTCAAATGGCTCCTAAAACTATTCTCTGGATACTTAAGTAGTATTTGAGGCTTGACAGGGGTTAAACTGTGGGCCTCTTGGAACCGTTTTTGGGAGAAGCTTTCCCACTGGGGAATGAATGGAGTTCAGGTCTCTTTGTGCGGGCAGAATTTGCAAAGCAGAATGCCAGAGGAGAGAGAAGCATGCATGTACACACACACACACACACACACATGTACACACACACAGGAGAAAGAGGGGTGAAAAGAAGAGGGAGGGAAGAAGGGAGGGATACAGGGAGGGAGGGAGAGAGAGAGAGTGCAAAATATGATTCTGTGAGAGAACTATCGCAGAACAACGTTGTACAGTTTATAGAAATCAAAAGAACACAAAACTCAGGCATGCAAAAATGTAATGACCACTGTCTCAGGTCTTCCGCTCTCCTTGCTGGGACAAAATACCCAACACCCAAAATGAAGGAAGGAAAGTTTTGTTCAGCTCACAGTTAGTGGAGATTTCAGTCCCTACTCAGCTGGCTCCAAGGCAGAGCGGCACAGGGCAGAGAGCATCCATTCATGGGGAGGCAAAGAGCACGAGGAGCTCAGGCAGGAGCAGCAGCAACAGTGGCTACAGAGAGGAAGTCTGTCTCTCTGTCTCTCTGATATTACATTCAATCTCTTCAACTCAAGCTGGGGAGGTATTCACAGCCATAATCCCAGCAGTACTCAGACTCATAATCCCAGCCTTGATCATGAATTAATCTCAAACTCTAGAAGTCCTCACCCCGTGACTGCATGAAGCTTTAGGGGGACAACTAGACACAAACCATAATGACCATACACTCCTAAAACCAAGAAAAATGAGTGGAGGTTTGAAGAAGTCAATAAAATGAGACACATAACCTGGCAAAAATAATCCATCAACAATAACAGATACATAACTGTGAGAGCTGATATCATTAGCAGATAAGGGATTTAATGGCTATCATAAATGTCTTCCAAAGCTTAACAGGAAATCTTGAAAATAACAAGCTGCCTTAGACTTCTCTGGAGGAATAGAATCAATATGATGCACGCACAGTTCTACCTGATGTCCCTAGAATTTGCTAGTTACCTTCAAGGGACTGATTAGGCTCACTCATTGGAGGGAGGCTGAGCGGTCCCAAGATGGCCATTTGCCTCACGGACAGTTCACAGTCCAGTGGCCGGTCTGCCTCCGAAGCTGCAGGTCACAGAGCAAGGGGACCAAGGCTGCAGCCCCAGCTTGAGGCTGAGGCCTGAGGACTCCCTGGAGCATCCCTGGTGCAAGGCATGCTGGGATCTGCAGGCTGAGTCTCCGGCCAATGGCAGCAGCAGACAGAATTTAGCTGACCAAGAAAGCTGGGCATGCTCCTGGGTGTGCGCCTATGTCCTTCACTTTCTCCCCACGTGGGTGCCCCGTCTGTTAGGCACTGTTGGCCACATCCAGGCTGTGTTTTGTCCCCAGTTTGCTAACATGTGTGACAATCTTCTCTGGGAACAGGATCCTAACAGACATATCTGGAAATGACTTACCAATTTTCTCAATCCAGTCAAGTTAGCAGACAGAAATTATCCATCTCATGCAGACAGAAATTCAAATAATAGTAAAGGATGCAAATGAAACCATAGAAAAGAAAACACACCACTTGACCAGGGGAATTTAAGGAAGAGGTCAGTGGCAGATCAGACACTGCAGGAGAAAAGATAAGCAAACTGGAAAGCAAGACTGTAAAAAATATCTCCAGACAGAAGAAAGAAAAAACCAAAGTAGTGGAAAGACCTGTGGCTTCTAGCAGATACCTAGAGCTCTCAGGAGCAAAAGAGAGAAGCAATCTGAACTAATTCAAACAATTATGGCACAAACATTGCCAAAGATCATGAAAGTCGTACACTCATCAGTCCAAGGCTCTCGGCAACCATCAGGCATGAGCTCCAAGACTCGAGCTGAGCAAGCTGCCAAAAGCTCTAGGTCAGTAAAATGTGCCGAACGTCAGTGGGCAAGATCCACATTACGTGAAGGGAAGCAGGCGAAGCAACCGGCGCCAACACTGCGTAGACACGATGCAAGTTAAAACTCATGCAAGCACCTTTCACTGTGAAAGACCACAGAAAGCCTGTGGCATTCTCCACTCATGAAGCAGCCTGCAAAAAGAATGGTGCGGCACAGACACTTGAAAACAATCGAAGTCTGAAAGACTTCGCGTCAGCAGATCTAATTGGAAAATACCCGGGAACTATCGTGAGGTTCTTACAGTTCATGAGCAGCAGCACAATTACCTTCACACACATCGGAGGAGGCAAATGCGTGCAAATTTTAAATTCTGGGGTAACCATAAGGAAAAGCAAAACCATTTAAGGACAAACAGTTAATCAAGTAAAAACCAGAGAACGCCTCCAGAAACACGAAGCCATCCAGAGTTTAGCAGGATACATTTGGTTGGTTAGAACTGGACACCTATTTATTTATTTTGTATTTTAGGGAAGGGTCTACAGGGTGTTCAGGGTCTCACTATTAGATCGGACTTGTAGTGATGCGCCTGTTTACAGCCTCCCAAGAGCTGGGATTCCAGGTGCGCGCCACCACGCCCAGGCTCAGTTGCCCTCTTAGCATGCCCCGGGGGGCAGGGCCAGCACTGCAGGCCTGGGCATTGAACCCCTGGCACCTGGGTCTGTGCATACCTACTTATTTGGAATACTAATACCTAGATTGAAGTTCTCTCACCCCTCACAAACTCATTCTGTGGAAATATCTAGTTGCCATTAGATGCGTGTTTTCTGTAGCGAGGGAAGGGATGGAGGGAAGGAACCACTGACCTTGGGTAATCCACCTAGGCTTTCCCAGAGAACAACCCATTTCACGTTATTTTGTTTAAATAAAGCCTGAGAAAAGAGGGCATCTTCTGAAAACCAAAGCAATAAATAAGCAAAGCAAATAAACATATGGTGTTGCTCAGTATATGGAAGGCCTGGGGGCTCCTTGTGCACTCTGCTCCTCACAGAGATGAGAGTGATGAGAGACGAGAGGGAGCCCAGGGACGTGTGGTCTCCCCCTCCCCCTCTCTGCTCCCTTAGCTTCGGGTGCACAGCACGGGAGCACAGGTCCGGAATCTACATCTTCTTCAGCTGTGTGATGAGTCACAGCTCTTCGCCAAGGGCCACTCCCACCCTCCTGTTCTGCGTTGTGCTGCTGTGGAAGGTGAGTGGGTGCTCATTGTGGGGCGCTCCCACTTGAGACGCTGACTCCTTTGTTATGGACTGAATGTGTTCACTAATGCACAGCCTGGTGCCCAAGCTGCAGCGGGACTCTACTGGAATTGAGGTATTTTTAAAACCACGATTTAAAGTTAAGCCCAAATTAGGCTCTAAGGGTGGGGCTGCGATCCTGCAGCACTCCCGTCCTATACAGTCTGTCAACAGGGAGCTTCTTCTGTCTCTGGACGCACACAGAGGAGAGACCACATGGAACCCAGCAAGAAGAGGGACTGTCACCCCTACCCTGAGCCCTGCGCATGCCATGATTTTGTCCTTTCAGTCTCCAGAGCTGGAAGAACTGGGAGCTAACACCACTGTTATGCTTTCAGTCTGTAGGTTTTGTTACAGCAGACTGAGCTGAGTAGTGCACGAACCACAGAAATGCAATTCTATGAAACTCCAAGTCTCCATGTAGCTTGACTCCTGCACACAAGGGAAGTTGGTGCGGTATTTAGGGGGTCTCCCCATCTTTCTTAAGGCAGAACTGTGTGGCCTTGATCCTGCAGCTCCCCAGAGCACCACTGGCCAGACAGGTTCCGTTCCCTTGTGCCGGTCATGCTGGGGTGAGAGGGTTTGCAGGAGCTCCCCGAATCTAGTGAAGACACCTCATTCTCCTCTGGCTCTGCTTGCTACTGCTTGCTCTTTCTGCATGAGTGAGCACTGCCTCCCATGGTCATGTGCTCTGGGCTGGACTCCTTAGCCCTCCTCCACTGCCTACATTCAGATGCAGGCAGTGGGCCAGTGCGATGCCCTCTGTTCCTGGTCATGCGGACAAGTGTGGTGTGAGGGTCACCAGAACTGGCCGTTCTGAACAGTATGGCTTAAAATAAAATAGGGCCGGCCAAATAGCTCAGCAGATTAAAGCACCTGCAAGCAGGCGCAAGGACCAGAGGTTCGA
>NW_004524628.1:8735467-8768291 GCF_000260255.1 Octodon degus
GGGGTGAGCGCTCCTGGAGTAAACAACTCCATATATGGCCAAGGCTTGGGCTAATGCATTGCTTCCACATACCTGGACCATTGGGCAGTACACACGTCACACCCCATGGTTGGAAGCCCTGAGACTTATAAGCTAAGACCAGGGGCCTTGGGGAGAAGAAGACAGATGCAAGAGAACAGTAAAGAGCTGCGCAGAAAACCAACCAGTGGTTGCGTCGTTCTTGCAGGCAAGGCAGCACGTGACAGATTCCCAGGCCTGCTGTGCAGGCCCTGTCCCCCGGGAATGCTGAGAAGGCAATTGAGACTGGGCGTAGTGGTGTGCGCCGGTAATCCCAGCTCTTGGGAGGCTGTAAACAGGCTGATCACTATGAGTCCAATCTAGTAGTGAGACCCTATAGATCCTGTAGACCCTGTCCTAAAAATAAAATAAAATAAAATAAAATGAAACATCTCTGGCTTGTCTCAGAGCAGCTTAGCTAGCTTTTTTTTTTACTTTCATATTGAAAGATAGAGATCTGAATCCTGCTGGGTGACTGAGTTTCCCTGCCTCAATCTCTTTACGTATACGTGTGAAGAAAAACTTGGAAAAAGATCTCACAGTTTTCAACCTTAGTCAGTAGTGGTGAAGCACTAAGGAAAAGAAATAATAAAAGTTCCAGCCAGCATTTCAGACCTATGGTGTTAAACACAGGCAAGACCAGCGCATTAACATCCAGTTCTTAGAACAACATTCTGTGTATCACACGTCCAAGGAAAACCATCACAAGGAAAAAAATAAACCAGGAAATAGATTTTCACAGCTCTTTTGGCTGTTAGAAAGTGATGGTTGTAAACTGAACCATCCTCGATGAGATTCCAAAGTTCACAGGCTGCGAAACGCTGCCACAGGGAAGGCTTTCTCTCTTAAGGTGCTTCTCCAGTGGGAAGAGCAATGTTCTGTCAGTTGGGTCCCTGGAATTGCAGCAAAGCAGAGAGCATCAGAGCTTAGCTTGCTACAAAGGCTACCTCCCAGGACCACACATGGGTTAGACACAGTGTGACACAGCTCCTTGTTCACTTCTGTGCCTCATTGGACTTACAGGTATCTATCTTCTTGTCACCACCATTTGTATGCCAGCTGGATTTTTAAAAATTATTTTTGAGAATTTTTAGGACTTTAGAGAAAATAGAGCATGGATCTTCCTTCCAGAGGTGAGCAGTAATGTAGGGAGAGAGATATTCCAAATACATTCTTCCTGGTCCATCTCTTTATGCGCTATGGAGCCGTCGTACACATGCATTCTGTGCCTGAAATTATTGGCCCTACATTCCTTCATGTGCTACTGTCTGTTAGCACTGGCCATGTTGCTCAAAAGCTAGAGGGAGAATCACTGTTTTTAATACTGCAGCACGGCTTCCCTGGTCAGGGCGAGGACTTTGTCCTAGCTCCTAACACTACAGCCCCACATCCTCCCATGACTGCTTCTCTGCACGAGCATGCGATGTCCTGTGAAATGCACAGATCTGAGCTTCCTTCATGATTGCCAGCATCATCCTCATGTTCTGCAAGGCCTTCTGCCATGACAGACATGTTACAATATGCAAGACAAGAGCGGGTCTTGTCTTGCCCTTTGAGGACTGAGACAGTGAGGAAACATGGTCCTAATTGGTTTGTGGTACCTGGTTTTGTCCCATGCTTGCACACTGTCTTGGGAAGTGGTGAGGGTCAATGACCCAAGAGCACAAACACTACTCCCGGTCATTGCTTACAGCCACTTAGGTCTTGGGATAGGACCCTGCTCAAGAATGCACAGGTGGAGGGAAGGGGCCCAGCAGCAGAGTATGCGCTGGCTGTGCGGCATCCTGACAGGGACCCCTGCACTGTGGGAAACAAGCAGTCCATGGAAGTGGGGCTAGGCACTGCCTGGCAGGGGGCCCCTCCATCCCACTGCTGCTTAACTGCTCAGCAAAGATCAGAAAGGACACGGGGTTTGACTGACCCTATTCTCTCTCTCCTTCCTGCTCCAGACACCAGAGATTTGGTCCACGTTATGTGTTGTACAGAACAGAAAATTTAAAGTCAACCATGCAAATCTTCTAGGAGGCAGAGAAGCTTGAAGAATATTAGGGGAGTGCTCTGGGGGCAGAGCTGGCCAAAGCCGCTGTGCTTGCTGTGAGAGAAAACTGAAGCTGTCTGCACACGCTTCATTTCCTCTCAGGGCCCAACTGTAGGAGAACAAGTGAGGCCCGTGGCATCAAGCAATGGGTCTCCCCCCTGTTGCCACCCTGCCCCCTGTGGTCTTTGTCCAATTTAAATGTCCTGTGTCCACCAGGACAGATGTATACAGTTGCATGTGTTGTCTAAGAATGTTGGATTTTAGGTGCTGGGAACTTCTTATTCATGAAACTATGTGGAGGTAGCTCAGTATACAAATTGTGTTTTACTATTATCAGCACAGTTTCAAATAAACTCCCCAAGGTCTCCAGCTTTGGGCTTTGATGTGCTTTGGATCTCCAGATCCTGAGTGCTTCTAAAACCCAGCTGCTGTGTGTACCTCTAACGGAATGGCCCACATAGAAGCTGGCTTTTCGGGAGCCGAGGCCACAGCAGTGTCCAGCACACTGCTGGATGGCCACTTGTCCCTGTTAAGCAGTGCCTGACTTCTTGCAGACAGGAGGTGACCCCACCCAATAGTGGAGACCTAGCCCCTGTGCATGGAGGAAGAAAGCATCTCATGGTCACTCACTTTTCATGGAAGGCCTCAGTCCTTTGGATGGCCACATCTGGGGTTCTTGGACAGTCCAGGAATCTTTGACCAGGCAGTCCGCTAGCCCCTCTCCTTCACTTCTTCCTTCTGCACTGCTCTCTGAAGGTGTCCGTGAGGAAGGGCACAACAGCAGGAGGCCCGTGTCCTGGCTGGGAAAGGTGTTCAGACCACGTAGAGTTTGGGTGAAGGTGAAGGTTGTCAGGCTGTGAAAAATGGCATCCATGTTGCCTGACCTGAAATAGGGCTGTAAAGTTCTCCTCCTCACAGAAGCAAGATATATTATTGCTGTAACGCCATTATTCCGCTCCATCACTTTTAAACCTTGTTCTCATTATCTGCAAGTTAAATATAACCCTATGTAAAAACAGGAAGGACAGCACTAAGTTGTCCGGCTTAACAGCACACACTTAAAACATAATAGAGCACTTGTTACCATATTTTATGGGACGGAAACTCCAAATGTAAAGATGTATTAAGGAAATATCTCAAAGTTATTAGGGAAGGATATTTACAATTACAGATTGCTTTATATTATGCTTTTATGAACATCTCAGGAAATGAAATAGCCCTCAGCTGTAGAGAGTGAAGAGGGAGGTAATTTTCCTTAATACGGGTGATAAAATTAATCTGATTGAAATCGCTAGCGATTATTTCGCAGAATACTGAGTGGCAGTACAATCACTTACACTCTTTTATATTTTTTTAGTCAAAGCTCGTGCAGATGAAAGCTAATTACAAAGTAGTGATGTGAGGCGCTAAGGAAATAGTTTGTGCGGCGTGGAAGAGGCAGGGCTAATTGGGGTTTGTGATTACACAGATTGTTGTTAAGGAGAATTAACTACCAGCAGTCTCTCCTGCGAAGCTTCTCATCAACGCAAAGTAAAAATAGATGCTGGATCTGTTATTTATCTAATTATGCCTTGGATATTTTCACAAGCGTGTTACACACTCTCCGATGGTTTGTTGTTCAAAAACTTTCATTTCCACACTGCTTGTGATCAGCACGGCAATGTGAACATCTTTGACACCGGGCTCTCTTCCTGTCACTTGGCTTCGATTCCTGCTCTGGGAGCTGGGCAGTGAAGGGTTCTGGGGTTCAGTGTGCCACGTGTGCAGGGAAAGGGGAGGTTCAGAGAGGAGGGGGTGCTGCTTCCTGGACTTCGAGGAGCCTGCTGAGCCACCGGCTGTGTGCGCAAACTGCAGCCAACTCTACAGCAGGCGCCAGCGAAAGCTCAGAGGTGCTTTGGAGCCTTCAGCTGATGAAGATGAGCTCATCCCTGGCCACCGTGGAGGTGCTCGGATTCTGCCACGCTACCTGAAGCCATGCTTTGGCGAGCATGCTGGAGCCCACAGAAGCAAGCTATTTCCACCACCACCTACCCGGCCAGCGCCTCTGAACTGAGTAGGGCCCTCGCAGGTCCTCAGGCAGGAGCCCCACCTCGCCCACGGGGGCGCTGTCAACTGCTTTCCACCCACTCTGAATGCTTTCATCTCCTTCCCATCACAAGCCCAGCTGCAGGTCCTCGTACTTGCTGCTGACTGTGGGCTTCCCATGGGGCAGGCGCAGAGCCCCTCTCCAGGTGGGCGCTGGTGCAGTCATTGCCTGCTGTAACACCTCAGGGTGCTGCTGTTGCTTCCTCAGGGGCTGGGTGCCGCTGGTGTGTGGAGAAGGGGGAGCTGGTGCATAGCTTATGGCAGAGCGTAGGTCGAACTCTGAACCCCTGCAAGCCCTCAACAGCTGGGAGGCCTCACCCGACGGGCGCCATTCTGAAAGGCACTTCCTAGAATAATTGTGCAACGGGGACATGCAGATTTATTGACAAGGTGCTATTTTGCGAAGACAAGGTGTCTTCCGGAGACTTCACCTGAACAGCGACACCCATGAGTGGGCTGGGTGTAGAGCAAGGCGCGAGAATGCGGCCTCCAGCATTCGGCAATGCTCACCCCTGCGGAAACCAAATGCGGAAGGTTCACAAATTGCTCTAATAGACACCAGCTCAGCCGGTAGCACCCGGTAGTGCGACGACATAGAGATTCCAGCTCTTACTGTCTGCTTCTGGCTTTCTCTTAGTCATCTGCTGCTCTTTGTTTCATCTTCATTATTAAGATGCCTGCATTACGGCAGGAAAGTAGGCACTAGGCTTAATTTCCAACGTAGTGAACAGGAAAGAGACAGAAGAGAAAGAGAAAATGTACATTCTCTTCTTCCTTCGCCCTAGTCAGCGTCTGTGGAAGTTCTTCTGTAGATAAACACAGCCGGTTCCTAAAATTGAATTTCCTGCATTATTACTAACAGTTTGCCACAACCAATACGATATGCAGCGGTCTGTGGGTGATGCCGGCAAGTTCACTGCCTTCCTATGTGAAAAGAAGATAAAAATTATATTATATGGGTGTATGCAAATTACGAAGGGCCTGGCCTTGAGCTCCAGTAATTCTTATATGTGCCTCTACATTGTCCACTTGGAATGACAGGCACTGAAAAGTAAATGGTTTCCAATAAAAATCCTGTAACCTGAAACGAATCCCCAGTGAATAATTAGAATACTTCATCCATAAAAGGTAACCATGTGACTCCGTTTTTGAAGAAGCCGCCATCTCCGATCAGCATTGATGGAGCTCTGGCCAGATTAGATCTTTAATTCTCATGAAAGAGACATAATACTCAGGCTTTATGAGCGAGTCTGCCATGGGGGCCGCCGGCCTGCAGTTGTCACAGTTTCCTTGGGTCGGAAATGCACTCAGTGTTTAATATGAAATGAAATAAAAGGATGTAGAATGGGTTGTTTCACTTTAGACACACAAGAAAGAAGCACCATCTTTCGCCAAATGCAAATGGTGGTGGCGGCGACATCGGCCTCACTACCAGGGACATGTTTTAGTGTCTGATGTCCAGTGCCGCTGTGGTGTGGCATGAGTCTCCAACTTCCCATTGCTACTGTCTTTCTCTGTGGACAGCCCACAGCAGGAAACTCGGGGACACGGTGTGCACTCTGTGTGCCACCCATGCACCATCTCTGGCCACGCGGGATGGGCCAGGTGCCAGGACTCAGAGGTGAGGAGCTTAGCTTCAGACCCTGCCGGCCGCAGCTAGGAGAGTGCCATGGGCAGAGCACTGCTGTCTCTGGGCCTCGTGGAAGGCTGACAGAGAGAGCCTTTCACAGAAGCCACGTGAGCGACTGCTAGCACGATGAGGAGTGTACGTTCTGAGCTCAGTGCACAGCCTGAGGTCACAGCTTGGGTCCCTCTCCATATTTTACTACTCTTTCAATGCAAGTCAGGGGCATAAGGCAAGTCATTTAGAAAAAATAAATAAAACTTTGTCAAAGCTAACATACACAGGGGCCGGGAAGATGGCTCAGTGGAATAAGCACTTGCCCGGCAAGCGCAAGGGCCTGAGTTCAATCCCCGGTTCCACCAAAAAAAAAAAAAGCTACCATACAAATGGGAATTCTTTCGACAGAAGAAGTGTAGAAAATTTAAGGAAGCAGAGCTCATGGGTGTCTGCTACATTGTCTGCATGACGATGAGGAGACGTGGCTTCCTATAAAATATCTAGGCTGTGAAGGACCTCCTGTGCCTTGTCCAAAAAAAATCTACAAATCACTCCTAAAGCACAAGTAGAAGTCACATTAGGAGGAGGAAATCATAACACTGAAATATGTTCATGGTCCAGAAACAAGGAAGCAATGTAAAAGTGGAAATGCCACAGAAGCGGGGCTGAAGACACGTATTACAGTAATTATACCTAGTTAGCCATTTGTGTCAGATGATTTATTGAACTTGGTCCCACGAGTGTCCATTTTCACCAGCTCTCTAAATATTTCTGTTTCAGAGAATTTCGACATTGCTGTCAGCTTTTCCTCCCCACAAAATGGCATTAAATGGAAAAATCAGCATGGGCCATGAAATTAGGTATAAAAACTCATCTCAAAGACTAAAACAAGCTTAGAGTTTTATAAATGTAAAATAAAAGCAAATATTTAATATCTAGATAAAAGGTTACTAGTTTACGGTCTGGCCAAATGGTATACAAGGTGTCAGAGTCCATAAATGTCTTACAATTAGTGCTGTCAAACTCACTGTGGTAAAATTATTATAAAATGTCTAAAAATATTCCAAAATATTACTGTGATGTGTTCAGAATAACAGTTTATGAGGCCCAACATTTTGCAATACCATAAACATTTCAGTTTAAGATCTCCTACTCTATTTCTCAGTGTTTGGAATAGATTATTACATTTTCATCTAAGAAAATATAAAATGTTATTCGACCTAAAAGCCTTCACAGTCCTCCCCTGTATACAGCCAAGTATTTCTTTTTTTTTTTTAAATTTTATTTATTTATGTGTGTGTGTGTGTGTGTGTGTGTGTCCAGCTCAGTCCGCCTGGGGGCGGGGCCGGCTGGCATGTGGTGCTGGGGGATTGAACCGTGGTCCCTGTGCTTTGCTAAGCTTGTTGTAAGTAGGTGCTTTAGACCACTGAGCCATCTCACCAGCCCCTAGCCAAGTATTTCTGACACCTCTCTGACATAGGAATCTCCCATTTTGAATAGATTAAATACTAAAAAATAAATATTTTTAAAGGATGGTTTCCTGTCTCAGATTTTTTCAAGAGACCTATAGAAATTATATATCAAGGGTAAAAATGTTGACTCCAAGGTCTTCTAATTACAAATTTCAGATTTTTAAAAGGTAGAAAAAATACCTATTGAATTTATTTGCTAATTGACTTATAAATATGCTGCATATAATAAATACATCATTTGTAACCTCTGACCTAGACTACATTATGGTATGTAAATCATATTTGCACTGAAGTTTGGGTTTAAACAGTGATACAGAAAGTATCTCAAAGAGATTTATAGGAAAGATGATTGAAAATGATACAATGTTGTGTAAATATTTTACCTGCAGATTAGTGAAATATGTTACACATAATCCAACATTCTGAAGGTGACAGACAAAACAGTGCAATAGATGTTCTAATAAAATTACATAGAATTGGGTGATATATAGTCCAATGTAAAATTCTTAATAAGAAATTTATTTAAAATTTTTGACTTCAAAACTTTTGGTTTCACGTTTAAAAATATATGTTCTCCATAATTATTGATGTGATAATATTCTCATTGCTATATTTGATACTTTGATAAGCATTTTGGGTTAGAATTATTGAACATATTAAAATAATTTGTTTTAAAAATCAATTACACTAAGGAATTTAAACTTCGGAATTATCCCATCCTACAAATATCCCTAAGTGTATTACAATTTCTAAGTCATGATAGGATTCTGAACATAGCAGCGAGCTGCAGGTGTGGCTCTTGCTCCAGCATTTGTACCTGCAGGGGCCACAGCAAGATGAGCATTTCCAATTACATTCCCAGGCATTTTCAGTGGCTTAAAGGGACAACAGTCTCTGTATCATCACTTTATGTGGCATAGCCTGTACCCTAGTCCACAGGCTGTAAGCAAGCACGGACATTTATTCTGTAGATCCTGAATCCACAGCTTCCTAAATCCAAACCTGAGTTTGAACCAAAGCCCTCAGTGGACTCTGAGTTGCTAAACCCTCAGAGGGGATCAAGTACTAGGTGAGATAAAATGTAAAGAAAAGCTACACAAGGATTGCAACACTCGAAGCACTTGAAGGAGAATGGATGTCCTGCACCCTCAAAAATAATTTTTGTGCATTTATGAGGTTTTGTACGTTAGCTGCAGAGAGTTTCAAAAACTCCGAAAAGCCCCCTCCCAAAGAGTGTAATTGTTAAGGTGACACTACATACTCTAACAGATGCACCTAGTAAATGGGTAGAGGAATTAGCTTGTGAAATCATAGTTTATTTCTTGCTCAATCCAGTATAAAAAGCTAAGTGTCCTCCAGCAGGAATTTTAGGGACCCAATTTCTGATCTGGGAAAATATTAGTCACCTTGTTGTTGCTAGGACAAAGTTCTTGACATACAGAACCTTCAGGTGGAAGTACACATTAGGAGATGTGCTTGGGGGGATTTCTGCCCACAGTTGGCTGACTTCAGGGCAGACACGCAAGAGGGTCTGGTGGAGGAGTTGGCTCAGCTCACAGTGGGGAAAGTGGAGGGCCCCTTTGGGGGACACTGTTGATACTAAGTGTAACAGGAGCCACTGCCCTGTTCCGCGTCCTGAAGATGATTGCGTCCACAATGGAAGACGAGAAGAGCCTGCACCTTCAGCCTGCACCTTCGTCCTGATTCTTGAAGACCTGTCCTTTGCTGCCCAGTACCGCAACCTTGTGTTAGTACAACTGGTTTGACCATTGAGAGTCCAGAGAAGAAGCTGCGTCACCTCAGGGGAGACAGTAGAGGTCCACGTGTGATCCAGCATTCTGGAATCTCAGCACCTCAGGTGGAGAAAGCAGAGCCCCATGGTTGAAGCCGCTGAGCCAGACAGATCCCTGAGTCACTGGATGGAAAAGAAATTCCTTTCCACCACCCCAAAGGTTCCTGCATTTAGAGGTAGGGCTTGAGACAGAACCCCTTTGTGCTCCTGTGCTGAAATCCTTAGTGCATTAATCCCCTGATGAGTTCCTCGCTGAATGTGCTGTTGGGAGGTGCGGCTCAGGTACAGCAGGAGCGGTCACTGGGGAACGTGACCCGGAAGGGGAAACTCCTGACCCAGCCACTGCTCCGCCCCCTTCTCCACTATGAACATGCTTGGAATATGTAAAACCTTCTTAGAGGTTTGCAGTTCTTATTGCTGGCCCACAGCAGGACCTGGCCTGGGACACACGGGGAGCCTTGCTCTTCTTCGCCCCTCTGCTCGAGGGCCCCAGCAGCACTTGTGCATTGTGGTGAGCACTCCTCCTGTGGGTCGCTGGAGGGAAGCCATGGACCCTTTCCTGCACCTTGGAAACACTTCCAGCCATAGTGGGTGTCACCCCAGGCTGCTGCCTGCTGGAGGCCCCCAGCTGGCTGTCTCTCTGAGCCCTGCCAGTGCCCTAAGGACTCCTGGAGTCACAGACCAGCCCCTCGCTTCAGTTTGGGAAACTCACAGGTGCACCCCAGCTCCTAAACTCCTTAGGAACAACAGACATTTCCATGGTTTCTCTCAGCTTCTGGCTCCCAGCAATCCTGGCTGCTCCCGTCCAGATATGTGTGTCAAATTTCCACGCGCATCTTTTTTGCTCTCTCTCCTAGTCTGTATCCAGGAGGTCCAATCCAAGACAATAACACAAGGAGAGAAGAAAGCTTTGCTGGTCAACTGTGTCTCACAAAAGATTGGGAGTTTTATAACATCTATGCACAGTCTTCTAACCTTGCACACACAGTCACGTGCATGTGCATGTTCCCTTGTTCACACATAATTGGACTGTTAAGAGTAATTCATTAACTTTGCCTCTCTGTTTATAAAGAAAAACATTTTTACTTACGAGTTTCTGCTGTCTTCTGTTGACACACCCTTCACCCTGGGCTTGTGGGTCACGGGATGCACTAGAGATTTGAGAAGCCACGCTGAGAGGGAGAGGCTGCGCAAGCCAGGTTGCTGTGCATGGAAAGGGAAGAGAGGTGAGCAGGAAGTGGAATTTCCTGTCCTCTCCCTACACATCCAGATACAAAGCACAGCAAGTGACAGCCCACATGTTGCCCAAGCACCGAGTTCTCGTGAGCCACTAAACTGATGCCTTCAAAAAGTCACCTTAAGCCATGCTCCGACGTGCACTGTGAAGGCCTTAGACTCTGAGCATACACTTGATTAATTTCTTAGGAATTCTTGCTTGAAGAGAACTTGAAGATGAAATATTGAGACTCTTATGGCTTCTGATGCTTCTCTACAGTTATGCTTCCAAAACTTCACGCCAGTGTATTCCTGAAGTGATTAACCACTTGCAGTTCCAAGTCTGCAATTATTTTACCTTCCTCCTCTCTTTGTCACCATTTTCTAAATGACACACACACACATCTCTATTTTGGTGCACAAATATTGTAAATTTTATACAGTAGGACACAATCATGCACTTTGTGAATCTGGTTCTCTGATTTACCTGGGAAGGTATTTTACATTCTGCTGTGCTAGATTTTGAAGTCATTTCTTATTTCATGAATTCATCTGTAGCTTACATCTTATATTTTTGGCATGATATTTTTGCATTAGTTTAGTTTCATAAATGGGAACGTTTTCCTAAAAGTAAATATCCAGTCAGCCAATTGCCATAACAGAATTTTTTGCATTTTCTCTCGTTTTCTATTCATGTGAAATATCACTTTTACCATATGCTAAATGTTTTTAGATACCCAGGCTTACCTTAAGGCTATATTGGTTTATAGTCACCATTGCAATTTTATATTATACATTTCAAATTATAATGATAATTAGGTTCCATCATATTAGATTACTAGGACAATTATAACTCTAAATGTTTATAAAGTGCAATTTAAATTATTTGTGGATAATTAATAGCTTTACAAAATTGTACTTTTCAATAGACTAGAATGATATTTTAATCCTTTCTTGAAGTCCCACAGCATTCTCTACCACAAAATATTAGATTTCCTCAACATAGGTCTTACATTATTTGAAACTTGGTCCTGGCTAGCTTTTATATTATCTTTGAAGGAGGAAATATTTTCAGTTACACTAACAAGTTATCTCTGGTACAGGAGAAAGTTCTCTTGTGTTAAGTGTGTGTACAGTTTAGAGTTGGCCATTTATGTTGGAAAAAAAAAAACCTTCAAACAGCCTGTTTTGTTTTTTCTCTGTTTTCACAATGTGATCAACAGAAAAGACTTCTGGGAACTTGAGTGGTGAGTGTTTCTCCCCACCAGCAAGCAAACAGGGAATTAATTCTGCAGTGCACACCAGCTGGGAGTCCTCTGCAGGATTCAGCTCTGACTGGCAACCTGAAGATGGTGCCATGTTCCACAGGTGGAGGCTTAGTCCCACCGTCTCCCTCCTCAGGCCACCTACTGCAAGCCCAGGTCACCTTCTGCCTGGCTACAATGTGAAGCTCCCACAACTCCTTCCTCTACTTCAATGAAGTTTGCCTGAGCAGTTCAAAGAACTCAGGGAAACATTCGCACTTCCTAGCTAACTAGAAAGGTGTGTGTGTGTGTGTGTGTAGCTTCCAGTCCTCTCTGGATACTGGATGGATAGCAGCTCATGGGGACCACAGAGCAGCCAGCTCTTGCTAGCTCTGCAAAGCCTTGGACTTGGATTAGATTGTCATGGAGACGTCATTATGTAATTATGACAGCTGATGACTTAACTGTGTTCGAGGGCATTGGAGATAGATAATTCAGTGTCTCCCCTCTTGGCACTTGGTAGAGGATGGGGGTTAGGACTAAGTGTTCTCTCTTTCTGGTGAGGTCATCACATGTACTGCAAAGCAAGCGACTCACCTTGGCTTCAGCAGATCCTTAGCACCAGGAAGATTTTGAGCATGGAGGGAGTTGTATGCCAGGAAAGAAATGGAATGTAGGGCCACACGTTTCACAGTAACACACTTGTTTGCTAGGTGTTCTCATTCATTTGTTCATTTTCTGTTGAGAGTCACTAATTTCATAGATAGGCCATCTTGTCACTGTAGAATAACTTCCATTTCCTCCATTTATATCTCACTTACTTTTATGGTTTTATTAAATTGACTAGAAGAACCAGAAGATATTTCCCAGTGACACTCAACTCTCCATATGCGTGGGTTTCACATCTGTGGATTCAGTCAACCGAAGGGTGAAGATATGAGGAAGAAAATGCATCTATACCAAACATCTCTCTTATAATTACTCCCTAACAATCACGCTTTAGCAGTGTCTACATTGCACTTCCATTGCAGCAGGTATTATAAATAATCCAGTGATGATTTATCGTATATAGGAGACTATGTGCAGGTAACATGTTAATACTGTGCCATCTTACATAAGGGATTTGTGCATGCATGGAATGTGCTATTTATTGAAGGGAGAAGGACTTGGAATTCTGGAACCCACAGAGATCACTGAGCCCTAATGATTGACATATATCAATGTTCAAGGATGACACAAGTGAAGGGAACATCTGTCTAGTGAGTACAAAATTTAGTGAATCCGATTAATTTAATACTAATTACATGATCTTTCTAATTATTTTTCCCTGACCACATCAGATTGATATATATTTTCATTTTTCATTGCCATGGCAAATCATTCTAGTTTTTTGCCACTAGATGTAGTGCTAGAAAAATACATCTGCTAGTGTCTCAGGGAGATGAGCATTAAGAACCACGAGGGGCTAATGAATTCCTTCTCTTTCATAGGCTTTGGAGGAAGCCCTGACCCTGTGCACCACACCTGGCCCGGGAGAAGTGGGGCGGGGGGGCCCCTTGGCATCTCCTGGGCTCCCTGCTCCCCAGCATTGTGCTTCTTGGCCCGTGCAGCTGTTCTTCCTATTAGTGGAACAGTTCACATATTTTTCTGATGGGAAAGTCTTTTATCTTCCTAAGCAAGGAAGGTAAATGCATGATCACTTTGATGCACATTGTTGATGCATATTGTTCTCGGGGTATACAAGTGAATTAGCTCGTGTAGTATTTTTTATTTTTATTTCAAATGAGATGAACTTGCATTTTTATCTTGGATCGCTAATTTTGCCAGATATTGGCATCAAGATTATTGAAGAAAATGACTATTACTTTTTAGTGCCATATATATTTGAAAAAAACCCAAGATTTTTCTTTAATGATTTAAAAGAACTGAACTACATAAACTGGGCTCAGCATTTTTTCTGGATATAAATCTTAAGTTTTTATTTTATGCTAATCAGTTCATTTGCTCAGCTTTGATACAAGTATTAATTTTAGCTATTTATTTCTTAGTTACATTAAGCCATGCTATAAAATATGTCAGCATAGAGTTTTCCCTAGTATTAGTATGTCCTGATATTCAAAAAGGTCATCAAAACCTATGATTATGCTTCAGTTTTTGTCTTTGGTAATGAATATATGCACAATGGTTTTCCTATTAGTTTTGCCTCATGCATTATGATTTTATTGAGTTCTTATCATTTGCAAATAACCAATTAAACTGCTCAAATTTACTGATACACTCTGTGTCCCTTCTTTCTTCATGCTTTCCTAGAGTTTTTGTTATATTTTATATAAACTCTTCAGCTAAATGTTTAACAAATTCACATTTGGCAGTTCTTTTCCCTTTAAAAGTCTGTGAGGCTTTGATATGTCTTCCTGGAACTGTTTTCACCTTTCTCCAAAGTTCCACTATGTTGCTACAGAAAACAGGCCAAACACAGGAAGAAACAGCACTGTGAAGGTTTAGGAGACAGTTTATTGCACCAGTGGACCTGATCGGGATCGTCCCAGAAAGTCAGCCCCAGCTGCTGCCAGGTTTTGAGACTGTTATAGGGCAAGCAAGCTGGAGGTACAAAGGCAATTTGGCTCATTGTGATTGGAGGGTTTGGTGACATCATGCGTTGCTAAGGGAGTTTAAACGTGTCAAGTTATGTTGCAAGGCCAGCAGTTAAACAGGCATGAGTTACCCACAGAAAGAAGCAGCCAGTTATATCTGAAGTTACATTGTAAGGCGATCATTTGCATAAATGCAGTAAACACAGGGGTGTTTGCCAAGAGGAAGGAGTGTTCTGTTTTTGGGCCTGCCGGACACGTCCGCTTGCTTTTGCTGGGTATTCTGGGCAGGCTCTGTTATTTAAAATTTTAATTTCTCCCTTCAATGTGATGTCGCTGACATTGCTAAATTTACACTTTAAATAGCGTATCACAGATTGATACTGCTAAAGACACATACGCTGTGTGTTACACATATTAAAAACGCAACCTGAGGAAGAGGAGAAAATGAAAGTCACCTGTACGTAGGTATCTGCTGGGGCTCTCTGCAGGAACAAAATCAGTACGTTTTAGAAAGGTATGCAAGCATCTTCGTGAGCTGGGCTGGAGGATGGGACGCCGTGCAGCCCACACCAGCCCCCTGCACTGCTGTTCCTGCAGGAAGCTGAAGCGGCAGGGTGAGAGGGTCCAAGCATGCAGCAGTGGCCCAAGACGATCATCCATGGCTCCCCGGAGAGGCCTGAAGAAACAGGAGGCTGAGGTCCGCAGGCCGGGCAGCAGCAGACGCGCTCAGCCGAGTGGAGCCTCTCAAAGGCAGGCCCAGGCTGACTTCCTCCTTTCCTGTCCTCTCCTTCCGTCCGGCTGTGAGCCTATTGGGTGGTGTCTCCTATCCCTGGGGCGTGTCCTTCCCCTCGGTTTGCTGGCCCGCATGCCAATCATCTTAAGCCCACCTCCGTGCAAATACCCGGAAGTGGGCTTTGCCCATCTGCCTGACGTCTCCTAATCCAGAAGCCGACAATCACAATTAACTCTCACAATGTATTTAAATTGTTCTCGTAATGTTGCACACATTCAATAAATTATAGTTTACATTTCTTCTTTGACATTAGAATTGATTTTTTTCACACTTGCGCGCTTAAAATGTTTATCTCTAGTTTATTATAAAGATATTCGGAGTGTATGACTGTATGCTTCGTTCCCTTGGGGCCTTATGGAATTTTTCCGTGTTTGGTTTTGTAAATGTTCAAGGATGACACAAATGAAGAGAACTTCTGTCTGTTGAGTATAAAATCTAATGAATCTGATTAATTTAATATTAGTTATGTTAGTGTCCTAATTATTTTCACTGCTGTCATCAGACAGCGATGGCGAATTGATGGCATCTAATACATTTGCGTATTCGTTTCTCTTAATGTTACATAAATGGCAGTTTATAAGTAATACATTTTAATAAAGATGTGTATATGTCTATGGAAACATCTTCTGATAACCATTATGGGTCAGCTCTGCGTGGGAACCACGTCAGCCAGGTAGAGATTGGAGCAGAGCCTTTCGCGTACCGAGATCAGGTCGGGCAGCCGCGTCCCTCGCAGGAGAAGGCTGATCCGCCGAAGCAGGGGGGGATTTATAACAGAGATCACATCCAGCTTGGTGAGCGAACTTGTTAGCTAGTATAGAGCAACAAAAACTACATTTATAAACTGTTCATAGCTAAAAGGTTTTTTATAGCTTAGTGATAAGTATATATTTTTATAAGCTATATCTTAAGCTGACTATGTTATAGGAGATAGTTAAAAAAGTTTATGTTAGCCTGTTGTCTTAACAAAAAAAGTTATTTACTGTTAAACAGCCTTGAGCCAAAAAAAATACATTTTTAAAAATAAATAACAAAAAAACACAAGGCGTTTTTATAATTTTTTATAGTTAAGACACAAAACTCTGTTAACCCTTTACAATAACAACTTTTATAAAATTATCCTTTGTAAAAATACAAAAAAATTATCCTTTAATTGTTTTATATATTTCACTCGAATTTATTTTGCTCTGACACTATACTTGTAATTTATGATTTTCTTTTCTTATATTTGTTAGATCTATATTTTCTTCTTTTTTTTTCTGTATTCAGGACAGGGTGTACAGGGTGTTCAGGGTCTCACTACATGGATTGGACTCGTTGTAAGCCTCCTGTTTTCAGCCTCCCGAGTGCTGGGATTATAGGCGTGTGCCCCCAGTCCCAGTCTCAGTCACCATGTCAAGCGCCCTGGGGGGGTGGCTGTCATGGCGCACGGGGGAGCAAACCCCAGCCACTCTGCCTAAGCAGGTGCTCCACCGTGCTGGTCTGTCAGGCTGGCCTTCTTACTTCTTTTTCCTCATCTCCCTGTTTTTGCTGTATTTTTCCAAAACAATATGTTTTTGGAATCGGATTTGGCTTACTAGGGAAGTTTTTGTCTTTGAGGGACAAAGTAACTTATTTGTATTTATTATTACAAGGCTACATCAAATTTCCTGGTCACCTTTGTGCTCTGCATTGTGTGTGCATGTGCGCAAGTGCTTCCTCATTATATCCTTTTCTTTCTTTCTTTCTTTCTTTCTTTCTTTCTTTCTTTCTTTCTTTGTGTGTGTGGTACTGGGGCTTGAACTCAGGACGCTGAGCTAGCCAGGCAAGGGCTTATTCTATTGCTCTGTGTCCCCAGCCCTCTTTTCTTTCTTTTGGAGCAGGCAAATTATCCCCTTCACGATTCTGAAGGCATATCTTTTCTATTATACTCAGCTAGCTTTCTATTTTTGATTAAAAAAAATCTTTCAAGAACTAGCGTTTCATTTCTGGTACGTGGCTTCGCATGGCTACCCTGACACATGTTGGCTGTTGATCTTTGGCGAATTCCTTGCCCTCCCTGTGTCTCCATCTCCTATCCTTGAACCAGGCACAATGCTTGGAAATGATTAGATTAATAAAGCATTTAGAGCCCTCAGAAATAGCTACAATGAATAGCATGAGGAGCTCAACAAGTACACATTGATCTGTTGTTAGTAACATGATCCTTACTGTTCTCATTGTTCCAATTTTCCTAGAAAAAGCAGAATGGCGTCTTGGCATTTTCCCCGCTCAAGCACACCACTTGCGGAAACATTTTTCGTTAATTTTGCCTGCAAGAAGGTGGCCAGCTGTGTGCCTGCCTGGCAGGCCTCCGCCACCGCTCTGATTATGCCTTCTCATCGCCTTGCTTTTGTGTCTTCTTCCAGGCTGTAAATGAGCTCTGTGCTCATCAAACACTCTTCAGACTTTCCTTATCCTCTGAACAGCTGCTCAGACGTCTTTTCCCTCCTTGATTGTTTTCCCCACAAATATTATTTTTATTGATGTTTGTGCACACATACGTGTTTAAATTGTAGATAATACAAATATGCATGAATTGACACAGATGAACCCAAAAGTGTCGCATTTTGCAGTAGATGTCCCACAATGCCTCATGGATGGGGAGTAAAATATTTAAAAGGTCTTAGTAGCGTGTATTAGTTGTAGAGATGAGTGAGCTCTACTTGGACAGATTGGTGCATTCGTGCACCATGCCGAGGGCTTCCGCTCCCACTCCGGTGCCTCCTGTCCTCTTTCCTCCTTCCTTTGCACTCCTCTGACAGTTCCAATCTTCCTTCTTGTCTGTCCCCAAGCCCTTTGTGCAGACGCTTCCGGTGCGAGCACATGTCGCATTGGTCCTCCCGAGCCCGCCTCACTTCACCGCCCACTTTTGCGCAGAGGATGCCTTGCTCCCCTCAAGGGCTCGGCAACACTTCTGCATGTGTTTGCTGCAGTGTCTCCAAGCTCAGCAAGCTGGGCTGCAGTCAGCACTCACAGGTGGCCTTTAATTCTGCAGGATGCGGACTGTGACGCTCGTGCACGGGGCTCTCATGAGTTCATTCCTTCTTGTAGTCCATCTTGATTGTGTTCGACTCTGTTTTTAGTTTCCTTGTCTGTCTTTCTAATACAGCCCTGTTCCTTGCTCTTCCTGTTCCACCTCACCCAGCCTGAGGGCCGATTTTCCTCACTCGGTCCTCTCTGAGCACCCTGTACCCTCGGTGAGCCAAAGCCCACCTCCATGCCCTCGCAGGAGGATTGGTTGAGATTCCCTCCCACTTGCCATGGTGTGTCATTTGCAATGAATCTCACTCCTCCAGATGCTTCTCTCTCTTCCTTATTCTACTAACTTCTTTGTTCTTTGTTTCTCTGTTTTCTTTTTTCATCATGCCGAAAAGCTGGGCGACCCACCCACAATGGTCCGCAACATGGTGTTCGTGGCTCCTCTCCACACCCACTGTATGATGACTGACCAATGCCTTCCAGAGGTGCTGTGTCATGGGACATTGCTGCTGGCATTTTCCCTGCAAACCCTGCACACTATAAGACACCACCTCCTAGTGGCCCTCTGATTTTCTAAAAAAATCTGTTTTGTCAGAGATCAAAGAGACAGGCAGAGCTACACGGATCCTGCATTTCCTGCCCCTGCCAGCTGCCAGCCTCTAAGGCATTTGCCATCCTGAGCAACAGCGGGACTGAGGCCAGGTGGTGTTTTCTGAGGTCACAACACTGGTATTTTGTGTTTCCTGGGTCTAGATCCATTCAGGGGTGACAATTTCCATGACTAACTACAGAGTACCAGGGACAAGGCTGCCCATGTTAAGGATACCTGACCTTGATGACTGGCACCAACAAATTCTTAGTATTGTACCATTACTGCAGGAGAGATGGGAGCAGAGAGCACAGTGGAGAGGTGACCTCCTGAGGGACAGGGGACATGGACACTGGGGTCCTGAAACAGAACGTCCCTTGAGATTGGAAGTAAGGACCCTTTGTTCCCCACACAAGGTGTGCAAGTTCAGATTTTAGCTCCTTTATCCTTTTCCACTTTGCTTCTCTTGACTGATTAATTGGTTTCTCACTAACTTGACTTAGTGTCTGATGTTGTCTTGTCCCCAGTGTTCTTCCAAGCAGGGCTCAAGGAGCCATCCCACACTGCATATCATCACATCATGCAGAGAAGCTCCACCACAAAGTTCTACAGTGACCACCTCCCACGACAGATGGTGTGGGAAGGATCCTAGGGAACATCTTGCTGCGATTCAGCCTCACTTTCTGTTCCTATCTCTTCGGAGTCTTACCAAGTGCTTTCCCATCATCCACAGGGAGTATGTTCCAGACCTGAGTAGCTGCTAATACCTAGACAAGAGGCAACCCTTTATATCTTGGTTTTAGTTTTTTGATACATACACACTTATGGAAAATTCTGTAAGTCAGGGACAGTAGGACATGAAGGACAATGACTAAAAGCAAGTAGGATGGTTATAATAACACTGTGCTGTGATGAAACATGTGGATAAGCCTCTTTCTTGAAAGGCCCAGGACAAATATGAACATCTTAGGCCCTGGTTGACAGCAGGTCACTGAGCCAGTGGAACTGGGGGTGATAGGGAGCTTGTAGGAGGCTGTGACACAGGCCCTTTGTGGCTGGGACAGATTGCCGGATGGTCCATGGACAGACAAGTGTGGTTATGTTAAAACTGTGAGCTGTCACATTTACCATTAGGGAAATTTTCATGAATCAGTTTTCCAAACTTTAAACCTTTTTAAGCTTTTACTTGTCTAATTTTTCATTATTTTTCCCGAGTGTTCTCTATGCATGTATGTAGAATCAATTTGCAATAGAAATGCTTAATGTTCTTTTCAGTTATTTCTGCAAATATTTCTGTATTATTTAGGAAAACAATCATGCTAATTTTGATTCTTTAATAAATGATGTAATCATATTTTAATGTTGTTTCTAATTTTATGTGAAATAGCTAAAAACATGCCTAAAATAAATATTTTGAAATCCAATTTACATATTAAAATTATTCACCATTCTTGGGCTGTTTTGATTCTATGACTTGAATTAGTTTTTTTTTTTTTCGTATATTTTCAGCTCAAAAGTATTTTCTGTAGCATTTACCTAATTTTTTATATGAAGTTATAAATTTATAACCCAGATGAAAGAATAGATAATATTTTATGCTTATATTATTTGAAAAACAGTTTGGAATCTTAAAAAAATTGGAAAATTAAATTTATCAAGGAGGGTTTCATATCAAGCTATTTCTCCATAATTATACTGTTGGGTGATACTCTTTATGTTCACTTAAACACAGTTTGTAAAGGGAAAACCCAACTGGATAGAATGTGAGGCTAAATTATATAGTCTTTTTTTTTTTTTTTTAAATGTTTTGTCATTGTCTTAATTTTTTATTTTTATTTGTGTGTGGCCAGCTCAGCCCACCAGGGGGCGGGGCTGGCTGGCATGTGGTGCTGGAGGATTGAACCGCGGTCCCTGAGCTTTGCTAAGCTTGTTCTAAGTAGGTGCTTTAGACCACTGAGCCATCTCACCAGCCCCTAAATTATATAGTCTTTAAAGGAAGACTTGAGAGCTTGTGTCCCACCCAGGCTTAGAAAAAGTGCCTTCCCGAGACTCTGGCCCCAAGCATTGCTAACATGTGGGATTGTGGTAAGTAAAAGGAAACACCTCAAAATGCCCATACGGTGGGGCCGGGGAGATAGCTCAGTGGTCTAAGCTCCTGCCTGGAAAGCGCAAGGACCTGGGCTCAATCACTGTTACCACATGCCGTGCTGGCTCCGGAAGCCATGCCAGCCCCTGAAACTGGGTGTGGGGGTGCACCTCTGTAAACCTGGTGCTGGGGAGGCTGAGACAGAAGGATCACTATGAGTCTGAGCTGCTTAGCGAGACTCTGTACTAAATGAATAAATAAATAAAAGTAAAAAAAATGCCATGTGTGATTCTAAAGCAAACGTGGAAGACTGCAAGGTGTGCGTCCTGTGTCAGGCTAGTATTTGTCACGCCAAATGGTCCAGAAGTGGAACACAAGCATCTAACACTTAGTGCTCAGGGGTCTGTTGGCTTGATTTCCCATCAAGTGCCTGGTGTGTCCCAAACGGGGCCCAGGTGCCTGTCCTCACCCCCTTTTATCCCACCCCACCTGCTACTCTAGAGGCAAGCTCTGGGGACACCTTTCTGAGAGGCCTGCCTGACTTTGCCCATATAAACTTAGCTGAGCAGACTCACTTTTAATTATAAATGCAATATCACTACTTGAATTATTATGGACTCAAATTGTTTTTAATCTCTATTTTGTCTCATGTTCAGATTCTTTTATTCTTCCCACAGAATTGCAGAGGAAAATGGCAGCAGAATCTGCGTCTCCTGGCTGTCCGAGGCTCTGTGTCAGTTGAGATGGGTAACTTATGAAGGACGTGAACTCATTTCTGTTTGATCTGGAGGCTGGGTACCCGGGTTAAGGTGCTGGCCGGTTTGGTGTCTGCTACTTTCTGCTCCTCGGAAGGAGGCGCTGCAGACCGTTTCGCTGTGAAGGGAGAGGAAAAAGGAAATGGGCTCTGGCCGGCGTACCTGAGGGACCCTAAGCACATCCACAAAGGCTCTCCCGGCACGAGTCACCCTGGAAAAGCTCTGCTTTCTGATTCTATCATATCGGAGGCTAAGTATCAACACAAGGACTTCGGGGAACACATGCAGACTGTAGCACCTGCTTCTGTCGGCATGGATTCTTCCTGTTCTTCCTATTTTAAAATGGTCCTCACCAGCCCTGCCACCGGGCACACTGAGCCGGCTACAGAGTCCCAGCTTGGTGGTGTACCCATGTGATCCCAGTGCTGAGGAGGCTGAAAACAGGAGGATCACTAAGTCCCGACTGCGTAGTGAGGCCCTACAGTAATCAAGTACATTAAAAAACAAAACAAAACGACCCTAGTCCATCGACTGGCTACACTGTGCACGGACGTTCTTCCTTGTTCAATCTTGTGTATTTGTGCATTTTCAGAGCTCATCTCCCCAGTAGTCTTACTGGCTTGCAGGAGATGCTCTTTCAAATTTTACCAATATTTTTGAGAAGAAATCGAAACGTGAAATAAACTCATATTCTAACATTAAGAAGCAACGCATCTCCTCCAGAAGTGCCACCCTGCCCCACGGGCGCACTGAGGCGGTGATTGAGACTGGGTGTGGTGGCGCGGGCCTGTAATCCCAGAGCTTGGGAGGCTGAACTCAGGAGGATCACTATGAGTTCGATCGACGTAGTGAGACCCTGTAGACCCTGTCTTAAATAAACAAAAAAAGAAAGAAAGAAGCAATTTATCCTTTGAAAGTGAAGTTTTTATGTAATTCCAGGAATAACATCCATCTAAAGGAACTAGGAAAAAGCTGGGTGACTATCATGGCTTTCCTCCATGGTGAAGGAGTTGTTTCTGGTGCAGTGACAGTTCTCTCAGGGGTCTCTTGCTGGGGCTGTGCATGACGACCTGTACGTTCACTGCAGGGGATACAGCAAGAAGCTGTCCAAACGCTTGACCTGGGTCATCTGAGTGGAGGGCGGTGATTGCAGCTCAGAGTTTCGGGCTTGGCTTAACAGATTTGGAGGCTGGTGCAATGCCCTGGCCAGGGCCCAAGAGGAGCAGGAGGGGAGCGGTTAGGAGGCCTGGAGAGGGAGGTGTTATGGGGTGGCTGGTGCTGTCACAAGGGTGCTGGTCTTTTTCAGGGGTGTGGCCATACCTGGGAATCCTCAGCGGGAGGGGGGAAACCCCTAACTGCCCCACTAGCTGTGAGAGCTGCTTCTAACCCTGCTAATTCTAAGTTCAGTCCTCTGGGACGACAGGGCTGGTGGAGCCTGGGAAACTGCTCCGGAGGGGGTGATAGGGCAGAACCAACGCCGACGTGACATGGGTAGAAACTGCACCCAGCCTGGGTGTGGACACGACGCATGAAGGCCTGCAGTCCAACCCTGGTTTCTTCTATGGTGGCAATACAAGGCCACTTTTGCTGTAACATCTTAGGCAACGTCAGTAGATAAAGCATCAGAACCCTGCTGCTTGGGTTGGGGCCAAAGCAGGACGCTGGAGATGCCACAGGAAGCAGCTCCTGTGCCTCTTGGGGCTACAGGGCGTAGTCTGAGGCCCACAGGAGAGGGTGGATGGCTGTAGGTTTGTATTGCCAAGAAGGTATGGAAATAAACCTAACATTTCCCCTTATAAGACTGGGCAAACCATCTAATCAGTCACCCGCGACAGTCTTAGAGCAGGAAAGCTGGAAAGAGACTTTATACTCCAATACCATGTCACGACAAAGCCTAACCAAAATGGCACAGGAGCACCCTCTCTGGGATGCGCTTGGTGCATTGCCTCATTGCTGTGCTCAGGCGAACAGCACGCTGCCGAGGAGTGCTTCCTAAAGGACACTTGTTTACTGATAAGAAGCAACAAGCCCACAGCCCTAAATGCAAAGACGAACCTCTGCTGTAAGTGTGCCGCCACCCTGTATCCAGATATGATGCTTTCTACCTTCACAAAATCCCCGATGTGCACACCCAGTAAGCACATTCAGTTTTGTCAAGCATAGGTTTTGCAGCTTCAAATACAAGACCCCACATTACTTATTCCTGGGAATATACTTAAAGTAGGAGAAAATGCAAACTCCCAATGGAAGGGGAACTTTGATTATATGTAGCCCTCAGGAAAGGTGGGTGATTTGGGAGCAGCGGTGAGAACCCAGATGTGTTCCCGTGGGGGCACTAACAGAAGTGTGCAGACGCGCTCCGTGACGCCCTGGGACTTTGGTGTCTGCTCAGCTTGACTAGGTTCAACTCCTTCTCCTTCACTTAGGCCTCCTGGGAAGCGTGCTTTGCTGTTGATGCGCAGCGTAGACGGAATCCGTACCAAAGGATCATGGGCGGCAAAAGAGACTGTGATCAGCCGGTCCTGGGAGGTTGTGAGAAGAACGGGGATTTGAGATAACTTTCTCAACAAAGAATTTTTTTTATAGTTCTTGTCCTACTTTTTCACCGTGTGATTTTTCAAACTATTTCTTTTCTGTTTTGGAGTATACTCACCTACTCTCTGGGCCCCAGCCAGCTTCCAAGCCTTCTCTCATTCCTGGTTTCTTCCTTTCTGCTAATGGCAAGTTTGCTGCTGTTCATTCTCCTAGACCTGCACAGCCACTAACGAGCCACAAGCGGCTCTGTAATTTTTAAATTTAAATGAATTGCAATAATATACAGCTGGATCCCCAAGCCTGCCTCAGTGGTACCGGCCAAGTTTCAAGTTCTGGGTGCCCGGAACTCCACCCTGGATGGAGCGGATGTAGGGGGCCGATTCTCCTACTTCTATACGTTCTTCTGGATGTCATCGTCCCTGATCTTCATAGCGTAGATTCTGGACGGCAAACACAATTTTCTCTTCTACGTTATCCGTGATAAGGCTCGAATCTCCTCGGATGGTATTTCTTTCTGCCACCGCTGTCATCCCAGGTTCCTACTACGTGGTCCTTAAACCAGTGTCTCTGTCCTAGGAGAGCTCTCCATGGTCACTTTCTTGCTGCTGCGGCCCACCCTGGCTCCATTCAGTCACACGGAAGCCACATCAAAAGTTTCGCAACATAATTGGATCAACTTCTCTCCTGCATTGTGTTCTGTTGTCTTCAGAAAATTGCCCTTAACTTGAAATCCACAGAGAAATAGAATGAAAGAGAGCTCTTCAGTTTTTTCATCTAGTTTCAAGTTGAAGAAAATCAAGTAATTCGCCAGCATTGTACTTATTTCATTTTCATTATTAGCCAAATTCTAAAATCTATATCCTAATATACATAACATATGCTGCGCCATAAATTAATTCATGATTAAATCTTCAGAATTTACATTTGTTGCCTTGTATATAAAGTGACCTTTGAAGTAGTAATGTAGCACTAATTATGTTTTTCATTTGATGTAAAGTGATTATAAGCTACCTCACACAACTACAAATTAAACCACATAGTAATACTCTGTATGTTGCATTCTTCTTTCCAAAAGCTCAGGGACCTTTCCAGAAATCATTTTATTAATCTTCACACATCTCTGAGATGAGATGGTTGGTTTTAATTATCCTCCTTCTGCATTTGGGAAAGCTGAAAGGATGCCATCTATCCCTGAAGGATACCGGCTCCGCGCCGAGTGCACCACTGTCTTAATGCCCACCGCAGAAAGGCGGGAGAGCATCTCTTTCATCGAAGGTACTTTGTGGTGGGCAACTTCAGAGGCCTCACTGAACCACCTTCTGCTCTGCTCAGGAGCCTCAGCACCTCTCCCTGGCTGTTTAATAGTAGGATCTAGTGGTCAGCTGCCCAGGGACACAGTTCAGGGAGCTCTTAGTGCAGAACCCTGATAAACACCAAGCTCTTCAGCACATCTCATCTTTGGGGCCCTGAGAGCTGTTTGCTTTTCATTTAGGTGCAAATTACTAGCATATCCATCTCCTGGTCTTAGTTATAAATTTAGGGCAAAAGTGCTACCGACACACATCGCAGGCTGGTCCTCTCTGTTATTCCCCATGAGCTTTAGCCCAGGGTTGGAAATGAGCAGAAATACATCGGAAGGGGAGCTCCATTAGCCGAATTAATAAAGGCCAGCCTCTGCGAGAAGGCAGGACAAGGGTATCTCAGTGCCTTTTTCTTCTGAGCCCACAGTAAGTATTTCTAGGGAGTGTGTACATTTCTACCACATTTTTATTTCTTCTAATATTTACTGTGGTGAATTCTAAAACGACAGTGTTATCAGAAAGGCAACAGCATCAGGTTGAAAAGGGAAGCAGTTTGGGAAGAGCCTAGCCAGGGCAGAAGCCACGGGGAGTTTTAAGTCCTTCCTGCGATCCACCCTGGTTCTCAGGATGACTGAGAATTTAACGCACTTCCGAAGACCCAAGACGCAAGTTTGTGCAAAATAAAGGCTGAGCCGTGGGCGGATCTTAGCAGCTGAAGAGTAGAGACAGAGCACGTACTGGAACAAATGGGCTTGCAGGAATCATTACTAATGCTCTGAAAAATGTGGGCAGAAACCCTGCCTTATACCTTGGAAAATGCTGAATACATACAAAGAAAAGTTAAACATACTGAAATGTGACTTACACAAGGGAAAAAACCTAGCTAAATATATTGATAAGTAAGATTGCTCCAAAATATAGTAAAGATAGAAAACAAAAGGTACTCCTCTGTCTCCTACATACTTTCCTAAGTTAATAGTGTTCACTGAGTTGCACTGTGTCTGTCAGCGTTCTGTTACTATAACAGATGCTTGTGGTAAGTGGACTTAAGAAGAGGAAAGGTTTATTTGGGCTCACAGTTTTGCAGATTTCCTCTTACAGTTAGTTGATCCTGTTGCTTTTGGGGGACCACGTGGCGGGTGAAGAATGTTCAACTCATGGTCAGAACAAGAGAAAAATCAGATGTCTGGGATCGCAGTGTCCTCTGCTGGATTACACTTCCATGTGGCCAGGGCTGCCAGGAAGCCCTGCCTCTTACTGGAAAGTAGACTGTGCTGGAGGGAAGCTCTAGGAATGTGGAACATAAAAGCAAAAGGCAAGGAAGCCCAGGCAGAGAGAATCAGTTAAACACATAAACTGGTCTAACCACCATAGCAGTTTCCATAGTGATGGAAAGTCCTTGAAAAACCAAAACTCGAACTTCCATGTGGCCCACCTGGTCTCTTTGGCAGGTGCTTCCGAAACGGTAGAGTTGTGTGATAGCGATCCATGCGCACCTGTGTTGAGAAAAGTATGACACATAATAGCTAAATCTTAGAAAGGACCAGCCTGCTTTCCAGGCTGGAGCAGCATAGGGGAGGGAGGGTGAGTGACAGGGTCTCCCCAGCTCCATGAGTGTGGCAGGTCACTGGGAAGGATGCATCTCTACATCGTTGTCAAGGACTTGAGACTTCAGACTTTCATCACAAATGAATGAATAAAGAAAATACACTATTTGCATAGAATGGAGTACTATTCTGCCATAAAGAAGGATGCACTTGAGTCTTTAGTAGGAGAAGGGATGCCCCCTGAGGCCACTCTATACATGAGACAAATCAGACACACAAGCCTCAGTATTGCACGGCTTCTTTGATGTGAGAAGTGCGAATAGTTTAAAGGACAAAATAAAAAAAACAGTGGGAAACAGGGAGTTAGGTCTTTGGCAAATGAGGATGGGATATAGGGATGGAAGGGGGGATGGAAAGAATTAAGATGCGCTACGTACATGTCCACCCCCATGGTGAAAGTGCCTGTTAAGTACTGCAAACAGGACTAAGGAAACATGATCAGAGGTCGTCATCCTGCTGAGCAGAGGGGATAAGACCCTGAGCTCACAGGGAAGAAAAGGACCCAGAACTTAGTCCAGAAGGCTTATGAGCGCCTCCTTGGTGAGTTGTTGGCTGGGATCCATGAGTGATGGAGGGGGCTGGCACACACAGCCTCTGGTGTTGCACACCTCAGACACTGTCCCCTTGAACAAATGACCAGGGGCTCAGAGGACAGCAGCCAAAGCCAAGTGCAGAGGCTTTTGTAAAACCTCATCCTAGAAGCCTTCTTGCTGTTTGTGGCAAATTCCACTTGCTGGCCGTGGCAGAGAAGAGCCAGCCCGTGCTCAGAGAGATTGTCCCGGACCCGAGCCCTGGACGGTGGAGCTCACTTGGGGCATCACAGGAGCTGCCTGTGACAAGCACGCTGCTTTCATTTTTGCACACTTTATGCTTTGGGACTTGAAGATTTCAAAGAACTTGAGCTTCCTCCTTGTATCTGGTCTTCAAGGCAGCTCTTGGAGACACAGCAAATTGTTCTTAGAGCTGGATCACTTTGGATCTAAACAAAGAGGTATTGAGGTGAAGCAACCTCAGTCCTAATGAGGAAAAAGTAAAAGCAGGTCCAGATCTTCTCATACCCGTGCTTTTGCAAAGCATGTCCATGTCCTGCACTGGCTATTCTCAGTGTAATGGGAGGAATGAAAATAGAGGGGGAAGAGGTGGAGAGGAGGACTGGAGAGATGAGCTTGGAGGCTGGTTCCTTGTTTACTTGGAGCAAATGGAAAAACAAATTCTTCTAAAGCTGTTCTTAGCTACTTTACATGGGGATGGAAGTGTCAGGGTAATGTCTTCTTCCTGTGGTATCTGTGGTTGAGCCCAGGGGCTGCCACATGCTGGACCGTGGTTCTAACCCCGAGTTCTGTCACCAGCCCAAGCTTTGAAATCAGATCATTTGAGAGAAATGGTGGGTGACAGCTAACACCAAGTAGCTGCTTGGAGGATCACACTGTGGAAGAGGAGTTGAAATTTTATGTAACAAATGTAATCTTGGTGTATGACATGGCACTGATGGTGCAGATTTAGAGGCGAACAATGTAGCTCAAGCCAAGGTGGGAGCTCACAAGTATCCTGCTTTACGTTTTTATAAACGACAGAAGCCTGTCTAGCCCTCCTCGCAGTCTGGAGGAGTTTATTATTGTAATCCCAGGGAAAAACTATTAGAATTATCACAAGTAAATTTTAACATGCCACATCCAGTGCAACCCATGGCCAGAATAAAGAGACAGAGACAAAGCTGCCGTTGTGGGGGCTCAAAGCTGCCCTAAATCCAGTCAGAACAAAGACCAACCCAAGCCAGCCCTCCACCCAGGGCCAGACGCAGGTTTCACTAATTCATGAAGACGGGAGCAGCCTGGGGAGCAGTGTCTGTAGGAATGGTGGGGGGCAGGCGAGGGCTGTGCGCTGGGCCAGGCAGGAGGCATCATGGCGCCTCTGCAGTGTGCAGACAGAGGCGTGCAGAAGGAGCAACGGGCTGCATTCTGGAAACAGGTAGCCTCTTGGTCTGGAGGAATCTGCCCAACGGCTTGAAGACAGAGCTTGCGTTTTGGGTCTGCTGCTGCTGCTGCAGCTCCGAAGTCAGCTTCCACTGCCCTGTGGTCTCACTGCCTCTTTCAGTGTCTCGGTCTGTCCTGCACCTAGGAGTAGGGAGGTGTGGGCGGGGGCACCGCAGACCTGCTGCTTTGCCTCAGAGGCTACACACTGGCAAGGCGGGACCCATTTGCATTGCTTAAAGTCAGTGGAGAAGGTGGAGCGTGTCCCCGGCCGGCTCTGTGCATATCCAGATGCAAAAGCTGGGCAAAAGTGAGCCAACCTGGGAGCACACTGCCCTCTTTCAGGGGAGGCATCTTGGCAGCACCCCCCCCCCCGACAATCTATATCAGTGCTTCTTAGCTCATGCATGCTTGTGCTGTCCCAAATGACACCTTTCTGGCTGGGAAAAAGGGATGCATTGCGATATGAGATCAGATCAGAGACTGTCAGTCTAGAGCCAGGTAGGGCATTGTCCTGAGCACGGCTTTATGCTCTCTACCTATGCCTTCTGCATGTCACATGGTAGGAGCTCCCAACACCTCGCCCCACTCAGGGTTCAGTGCAGACTCTTAGTATTTTGCCATTGTTACTAATTTGCTAAATGTTACTCTATGACAAGAACAAAGTACGCTTTGTTTCTTTTGGATGAACTGTGCTCTTTATTCCAGGAATTAAGAGGTGGATACAGGTTGGGTGATGGGACATGCTATCAGATTTAGGACCACTGGGAACCTCACATGATTGGAGATGAGTCTTTTGGATACACACCTGGGGTTTGCTGATTGGTGGAATGAAGAGGAGGCAGATGCCATCCACCAGGTCATGCTCTGTGTTTGGGAGCGTTGTGTGGGTAGGCTGTCTCTCCTGGGATGTCTCATTAGGGTTCCCCTCTTGTTGCCAAAGTTGATTCTGGAAAATGCAGCCTGCTTGTGCAGCAAGGAGGACGCAGCTGTGATGGGCTCAGAACCAAGGAAGGCCAAGCAGGATTCTGCAAAGGGCCTCCTCCCACACAACAAGTCTCAGGGAAGAACCAAGGGTACCACTGCCTCCTGGGAGGAGTCATGAGAGAAGTAGAGGGCAGCTGGGAATAGAGCCTTGAGGAAGGATTTCTTTTAATGCTTATCAGTAGTCCTATTCTCAGTCATGGAGACTGAGTCATCAATGTGGCTTGCCAAATAAAGGGTGGTTTCTCGGGGTGGGGAGATAACTCAGTAGTCTAAATGCCTGCCTGGTAAGCACAAGGACCCAGGTTCGAGCCCTGGTACCACATGCCTTACAAGAACCAGAACTCTGGGTGCTCCATGCCGGCTACCAGGAGTGGTGGCACATGCCTGTAATCCCAGTGCTGGGGAGGCTGACACAGGAGGATCACTACGAGTCTGAGCTGTATAGCGAGATCCTGTACCAAATAAGAAAGCAAATAGAAGATTTAAAAAAAAAATAAAGAATGGTTGCTTTCCAAAGGGTCCTTCAGTCAATCTTACCAGCAATTTTTTCTAAATAACCCAAGGGCAGCCATAACCCTGGGCTGCGGTTCTGGGGTATCAGTCAGAGTCCCAGAGTCCTTGGGTGAGAAATAAAGTAAATGGGTAATTAAACATGCCTTTAATCTAAATAGGATTAATAGCCCAAGGCAATTGGATTCCAGATGATTTTAACTGAAATACACACTTCTGAGAAACGATCTTAAGGACATCAGCCCCATAACATTAACACAGTAAGAAAATGGAATATTTAATGTGAAATAATTTGCCCCCTTCCTACCCAGGGGGAAAATGATGAGAAGATTCAGATAAATACAAACAGAGCACCCCTTTCCCAGAGCTGAAGGGCACAGGTGGAGAACACGACCTATGGTTTAGGCCGCAGAAAGTCCTTCCGAACAAAAGCAAACCTCACAGGCACACACGGCCCCATCTCAGAACGAAGAGGGCCCCGGACATCATGGGCAGGCGCAGGCCAGACAGCACGCTGGGCACCAGCCCCGAAGCCACACGGACCCTGCAGGATGGCAGCCGACACATCAAATGCAGAGGCTCTTTGTGACACAGTGTGTCTCAGACACTTTAGGAAGGAACGATTAGGAATGAAATTGTCACTTTAATGCATGCGATCCTCATTAATCTTGATTCATTAAGGGGAGAAAATCTTTTTTTTTCTGCCGAGTTGAAATCTAGGTCACAAATTTTTTCTTTGATTTTCACAATTTTCTTCTATTCCCTCTCTCCTCCCCACACCTTACAAATTTAGGTGACACAGTGAAATGACAGGCTGTAGACTAAAACTAGTCTGGAAAAGACATCGCACCTAGAAAAGGAATTTCCTGAAGGTGATTAAGCTGTACAAAACCCTAAGTGCCCTGGTGAGTGTGCCATGGCCTCCCGGAATGAGTCGGGGCGCGGGACCTCACGGCCACGGCTCTCACTGTAAGGGAGCACATGGAGGAACGTGTCACCTCTCAATATTCTGTAAGCAACAACAGAAGCCAAAAGATGAGTAAAGAGGGGTTAGGTACAAGGCCAAGAGCCGAATGGGCAGGCTGACAGTCTAGTCATGCAAAGAACTCTTACTACTGATTGAAATATAGCGAAAGTCAATACACGGTATTAGAAACTGGGCGAGGGGGCTCCCGCCTGTAATTCCAGCACTGGAGGGGCTGAGACAGGAGGATTACTGTGAGCCTGAGCTGCATAGTGAGACCCTGTACCAAATAAATAAAATATTAGAAAAAATTTTAAAACATGGCTTTATTCCTTCAATTGTGGAGGGATACAGGAACATAGGAATGGAGGCAGGGCCCACCGACCCATGCCCACTGTCAGCGTGGATCTGACATTCTGTCCCCACAGCAGGCAACGTAGTGGTGCAGGGAGAAAGGTGCGGGTGCAGATTCCCTGTCAGCTGGAATCCTGGGGTTGGGAGATTCTCTATTTAGCTTATGATGTCAGGTTGTTGTATCCTCAGAATCCTAGTGCAGAGTTCTATGGAAAAAAGAATGAATTCCTTTAACTCCCACTGTATGCGACTCACAGTTTATTGCAATATCAAATTTCCTATCTGGCAATAAAGAGGCAGACAGTTGTTTAGAAATAAGGAAAAGCTACATCACTAGGTTGTGCCAATTGACTGGCATTATAGAGTGAGCTCTTCACAAGCACTGAAACTTGGGCCTTCAACCTCTTTTCTCCACTTTGTCCTTCATGGGATGTACGCTGTAGGTACTGTGGTACTCGTTACGTTCACAGGGGCCACCAGGCTGCTTCTGGCCATCAGTTCTAATTTTACTCAGCAGGTACAAGCCAGCTCCTGGCAGTGTGCTCCTGGGCTGCTATCTGCATACATGTTTATCGATCTACATGCATGTTTATTGTGACCTTGTGACATGAATTTTGCCTTTGCTTCCAAAAGAGAAAATCAAGAACCCGAAAGATTGGGTGACTTGGCTGGTTAATCAGTATTCAAGCCAACTCGTGGTGCCGTAAGTGTAGCCTTTTCTACCATCCCACAGAGTTCTACCTTGGGAGAAAGCAGTGCCTCCTGCTCCTGCCCTGGAGGTGTTAGCACTTCCCAGTTTATCCATCCAGGCTGTGGGGGGCAAGATTTTAATCTGTGCAAGTGTGTGAGGACGTGTGTACTTCATCACTCCTTCTGTTATTCTTTATACATATCTCATTTGTTCACTTTGGAAAGAAGGGCTGATAAATAGCTTATGCGAGTGTGTTGATCCCCTTTCCATTCCTGGGACCAAATGCCCAGCACACCAACTTACAGGAGGAAGGTTCACCTTTGCTCACAGTTGCCACAGGGCTGGTCTGGGGCCAGCTGGCTCCATAGCAGAAATGAGAAGGTACAAAGGTATGTAGGAGTAGGGCCTGCCCTGTGGAAGCAGAGCAGGGAGCAATACCGGGGTGGAAAAGGCCAGGGCCAGATGCAGTGCCCACGGCCACGCCACCTTGACCCACCACATGAGATGCCCATGGCCATGCCACCTTGACCCACCAGATGTGGTGCCCACGGCCACGCCACCTTG
>NW_004524628.1:8768460-8776802 GCF_000260255.1 Octodon degus
GCCACCTTGACCCACCAGATGTGGTGCCCATGGCCACGTCACCTTGACCCACCAGATGTGATGCCCACGGCCGCACTGCCTTGAGCCACCAGATGCAGCCAGAGCATGCTTTACTAGCTTTCTGCTCTGCTCCTAAGTCAGTCCATCGACAGACCCAGGGTAGCTGTCACATCGTGGGCGTACCCTTTTTACCAGATCCACTAAATTATATTTCCTAATTACGTAGTGATGCAAAAGCTTGCCTGTGTCAAGGAGAAATGGGAAGAAGGCAGACAGGCTCGAGGCCAAGTCTGTTTACGCCCTGGCATTGCGACGCAGCCTTTCTTTTTGCCCGCCATCTAATAGGAGTTTTCTCCCTGGCTCCTGTCTACAGTTCAGCCACAAAGAACTAGATGGCAATGTCACCTAAATTTACTGGGAAGCGAAGTGGCTCCTGCCGGAGAAGGTATTGCAAAAACTTCTGGTTTTGCTACAAAATTTACCCTAATGATTTACAGATGAGCTCTAATTTGGGGGTAGCTAAGATTGTTAGCAATCTGAGTTTGCTAAAAGCTTGCAATTTAATCAAAGTTTCTTGAAAAAAAATAAAAACAGAGCTTTCAAAAATCATCCTGTGTTCCTGATTTCTGTTAAATAGCAGCGTGGGTTCCCGAGGCCTGTAGTAAACAGGCAGCATCTGGCATGACGTGAGGTAATCTGAGGAGACGAAGCGCCCCCAGATTTAGGAAGCGGAGTACACGCCGTGGGCGCCCCGACACCCAAGCTCGTTGGACCTCGCACTTCAGCGCAGGGCTTCAAAAATACAGACAAGAACAGAGAGAACAGAGGGAGCCCTTCTCAACGCAGACTGAAATCTCCCACAAGGAGCCTTGAAGTGGACTGACGTTGCCTGAGCTAGATTTTTAAGAACCAAAACAAAACGACTGCATCCCGCATCGTGGCTTTCGCCGTGGGGGTTGCGGACGGAGCCGGACGACGGCGGCGAGCGTGGTGGCGAGCTGCGACGGCGCGAGCGCTCTGCCGCGTATTACCTCATGATGATTTCTCCTCTAGGCTGATGGTTAACGCCCAGCATGGCTTAGCGCTCAGCTCTCGGAAGATGACTCTTGCGAATTCTAGGATCCACTATAAAATGCTGAGAGCTAAGTTCCCTCCTTTTGCCTTCAAAAATGCGTGAAATCACAGACTAGTACTTCCCCACACATGATAAAACCAGGGACAGCGTTTGCTAATCAAAATCACACTAGAAAGCTGGGCTGTATTACCCCAGGAAGCCCGTGACCCCATTATTTGCTTTTTCACTTGGAAGGAATGCCTGTGAAAGATGATCGGGAGGTATTTTCACATATGCTGCATTTGACACACAGAGATGAGACGTTCTCCAGTTAGCAGAGGGAAAAGGACTGAAGCAAAATGGAAACTCACACTTAGAATCTTCCCCCTGCCCTAGCAGGAAGCACAACAGCTATTGGGCTCTGTGCTGCATTTTTTTTCTTAATTTTTAAACTTTTTTGTGTGTGTGTGAGGCTGGCTCAGCCCACGCTGGGGGCAGGGCTGGTGTGGCTGTGGTGCCAGGGATCGAACTGTGGTCCCTGCACACTTGCCTAAGCTTGCCTAAGCAGGCGCTTTAAGCCGCTGAGCTATCTTGCTGGCCTTGCGCTGCCTTGCTGAAGCCGCTGGATTTTCAACCCCATCGACAAGTGACCTGTGACATTTTAAATTTGCTTTTTTTTCCTTCTTTAACTTGACAAACTTCCTTATTTTTTAAACAGAATAAAATATAGTAAAAATTAGAAATGATACAGAATAGTAACACTAGAAATTCTACAGAATTTCACTAAACAAAATAATAGGAACTCAAAGATGGTTGTTTTAGCACATATTGTTGCCTTCAAATTAGTCGTTCAGATTACTAGATAGAAGCGTGCAAAATTGGTCTAAAAGATTCATAAAACCATTAAAGAGGAGAGAGAGAGAGAGAGAGAATGTAAGCGCTAACTGCTCCTTCCTGTAGACCGCGGAGCTCAGCAGTCCAGCCGTCCAAGCGCCGGCGTGGGCACATCTCTCCTTTCCCTTCGGCCCGCCTTCGTTTCTGCCTTCCCTCATCCCAGCTGCTCCTCCTCTAACCTAGCTGGCTGCACTCGCCCCACTGGGGGTGGTTTTCACTTGGCAGCTGTGAGCGCCCTGCCCCGGAGAGCTGGAGGACTTGTCGCGCACACGCGCGGCCAGCGTGACACCCAACGTCAGCCTTCCCGCACAGCCGCAGCCACCGTCTCCCGACTCCTCCCTTCCCTTCCCATTTCCTGGAATTGTATCAGTGCTTCCCTAGGTAACGGGAGAGTTTCAAGAACGAAACATGGTCCTGAAAAGCATAGCGTGACTCAAGCTCGGGAGCCAGGGAAGCCCCTCAGCTTTGAGCCACTCGGTCTCCGTCTAAGCCTGTCTTAGCAACATTCCCGGAAAGTACTTCCTTACTGTTGTCCGAGGAACACTGAGCTCTCAAGCAAAAGGGGAGTGGCGCTCAGTGCAAGACCCCGGTCCAGGGACAGAGAGAAAAAGTGCAGGAGAGGCAGAGTGTGAGTTACCTTCAGCCTAGAACGTTCAGCGCACTAAGTCTAAATTGAAAGATACATAGAGCGCAGACTTTTATTTTAAAGAGAATGAAAACCAACATTAAAAATGATACAGAATTTCAAAACAAGATGATAGGAAATCAACGATGGTTGTCACAGTGCATTTTTTAATGTTGTCTTCAAACTAGCTGTTCAGACTACCAGATATATGCATGCAAAGTTGGTTTAAAAAAAGACATACTGGGTGCAGAAGGATGAAGTGCAATCTTCCATCATGACCTCCGGTGACCTTGAAACTTTTTGGAAACACTCAAAGGAACATAAGGGCAGCTAGTGTCTCCTTTTATTAAAGCGTTGGGTAGTTTGTTTCCATTTTCACATTTTGTTTCTCACTTTTGCTTCGCAGCATACCTTATTCCATTTCCCATCGGAAAATGTCACTGTAGTAATCATTTTTAGAAGTTCAAGAACAATAACAAAAGAAATACTCAAAGGAAAAGTGGGACTACTGATGTCACAAGACCAGTGAAAACTGACAAAGATGACGGTGTTAGATTAAGATTGCACTGGGGAGAGCTGTATTCATAGAGCCTTTAAATTCTGCCAGTTTGGAAATGTTGGGTACGGGGAATAAAACAGAATAGCAGAATTTAATGCAAATTTAATTTAATGTAAACAAGTGCTTAATGTACAGTCTTCCAAAAATGATATGCAGATAAATTATTATCAGATCAGTTATTGATTGCAGAATGTGCAGGAGCATATGTGAACAAACTGCTTTCTTTCTTTCTTTTTTTTGTATTTTAAGGAAGGGTCTACAGGGTGTTCAGGGTCTCACTGCTAGATCAAACTCGTAGTGATCCGCCTGTTTACAGCCTCCCAAGAGCTGGGATTACAGGCGCGCACTACCATACCCAGTCACATTTGCTGTCTCAGCTCCTCCCAGAAGCGGGGCCAGCACAGCAGCCCGGGGATTGAACCTCTGGCCCCTGCAGCTGCTTGCAGGTGCTTTAATATACTGAGCTATTTGGCCAGCCCTATTTTGTGTGTGTGTGTGTGTGTGTGTGTGTGTGTGTGTGTGTGTGTGTGTTTTAGGTGAACTGCTGAAAGGGAAGATGATAGGGTCAGTGTGACTCAGTTTCTGCGGAATGTTCTTAGGAGGATTTTTAAACATCTTGAGAGTCTTTGAGTGCAGATGACGGAGCGCTTGAGCTGGGCTCACCCATTTCTCTGTAAGGATATAATGTAGCCCTCCAGGACACCAACTGTCCAGCCTGCTGCACTGGCTCAGGCCCCTTCCTTGGTTGCTCAGTGACAAGCTGAGGTAAGTGTGCGCCAGCCCACAGGCTCTTGTTGAGACTGGGAGCAAGTGTCTCTGCTCTCTGGGCCCCTGAGGACAAGAAGCATTAAGAATAAGGAATCCTCACGGTGCCCCAGGAAGTGCTACCAATGCTCTCTGAGGGAGCAACATTCCTGATTGAGAATTTCTGTCCTTGCCCTCAGATGCAAAAAGAAAGTCTGAGATCTCTGCTTCCAAACAGAACAGAAGGAGCAGCTTCCTCCTGTCTCCATGAGGAGGCCACGCAGAAGACCCCCGCGATGGCCTGATTTCCTCCTCATCTTCTCTCATGACACCAGAGGCCCCTGGTTTTCCTGGAGGCTGCCTGGGCCAGCAGCCCTAGAATCACACAGGAAGCGCTTGGAGATACAAGCTCCTGGGTTCTGTCCAGATTGATTGAATCAGACATGTGGAGCATGTGCACCAAGATGTGCTCCTGGTAGTCCTTGTGGTGATTTTGATGCATACTGATGCCTGATAACCTGTGACCCAGGAGTACCTGTAGGTAGTTCCCTTGCGGCAGGTCTCCTGGACACCTCCCTTGGTGAGTGTAGCACTAGCGATTCTACCTGTGGGTAGTCCTCCCTGTCCAACACCCTGGTGTAATGCTTGTAGTACCACCTGTGTAAGTAGTATGTCCAATATCCTGGCATTGCTTCTCCATTAACTTTTGCAGGATGTCCCTTGTGGTATCACCCTTGTGTCTTTCGCACACCTTCATCACTTTCCCAAATCCTTTAAGTCTCAGCACACAGGGCATCTTTGTAAGACCTGGTGGCTCTGAGGGCCTTTCTCTCTTTTGGTTTCACCTTGCCATTACCCAGCAGTTGTCTGTCTTCCCACTGAGTCCAGCAGTGGCAACCTGGATTCCTCGAGAGTGGGCCCAGGTTTAAATCCACCTTTTGCTCCTCTTTAGCCCTATGATCTCAGGTCAGTGGGTCTCATTCTTGCTACCATTAGAACGTCCCCTACCAAACACATGTGGAAATTCGGTTGCATTGTAAAAGGATGGAGAGGGTGACCTTTCAGACTGATCGGGTCCTGAGCTTGTGCCTGCAGAAAGGGATGCCTGCTCTGGCCACTGGGGCTAGGTAGTGAGCAGAGGGGGCACTCTCTCCCTGTCTGCTCTCACGGGCTCTCTCTTGTCCTCCTGCTCCCATAGGCCATGTGTCAGAGGCCCTCCCCAGCTGAGGCCCCACATCTGTAGATTCCCTGCCTCTCAACCTGCAGGCCAATTGTTTTCTATCATTGTAAATCATCCATGCAATGATATTGTTATCGCAGCAGAGAACAGACTAATAGAATCTCCCCTGCCCATTTTCTTCTGTCTCCTTCCTCACCAGGCCTAGGGCCAAGATTTCTGGTCACTCCACCAAATTCAAGAGGGGAAGCAAATGGATGCAGTTTCTGCTAGCAGACACAAGCTGCAAGACTAAAGCAAACTCTCAGCTCCTGAACAGTCATGCTCTAGGGCCACGGAGACCACAGGGCTAGGCAGAGACATGGAGAACACACTGAATGGCTGGTGACAACCCTAACCAGAATGCAACTTGAGGAAAGGACAGCAGGGGCTGAGATGCAGTCCCAGGAGCCCCATGCTATCACTGTCTTCCAGCAGGCCAACTGCATTGCATGGCTCTGCGGGGCAGGACAGAGAGTCCTGGCCCCAGTAACCCTACAGGGGTGAGACAGGAGTCCCAGTGGACTGCAGAGAACAAAGATTGGCCAAGTACAACAGTGGACACAGACTGAGTGCCATGGTGTGCCAGACCCTTTGCATATGTTATCTTTTAATTCTCAGCAATAGAAGGTCGAAGCTATCACACCCCCCTAGTATAGAGGAGAGGATGGAGGCTGAAGAGGGTGCTGGAGGTACTTCACCTCCAACTTAAATGGGTTTGCAAGAAACCAGAGCTCTTAACCAGTCTGCTGTACTGCCCCCTCGCTCACAGGTAGTATAAATGCACTGCTTTTAGTACATGCCTACAATGTACCAAGCCTAGCTAAAAGAGATCCTAAGAATTTCAGTCCATCTGCACAGCTACCTGGGGTTCCAAAAAGAGCCAAAACCTAGTCCATGAGGAGGAGCTGAGCCTGAGCACCTGTGTACTGCACAAGTGGGCCGGCTGGGGGCTAGGTCTGCCCAGTTCCAGAATAGCCCCCTTTCAGCTCCTGCACGCACACTGTTCGTCCACCTCTGGGGAGCACGAGGCTTTCTTATGCTTCTGGTGGGCAGGTCAATCCCAAAGCCCTGTGGAGCAACTCACTGCATCCCAATGATGAGATCAAGCAGTGGAAAGGAAAGCAAAATTAAGATAGAGTTTCTGTTCTGAAATTGCATCTTAGGCCGAGAATCATACTGTTTCTGTCAGAAAGGCAGCTCAGCTGCAGGTTAAATGATTTGCCCAAGGTCATATGAAAAAGTCAGTGGCAAGAATAGGTTCAAGTCAGAATCCTGAAAGTCATATTCTCTTCAAAGCGGCCCACGGCCGTTCAATTTCCTGAACAATCCCTGCGTATGAATGCAGCTGCTGGCGAGTCTGCAAAGGCCGTGCCTCATTGCATGCGCACCTGTGAACTCAGGCCCCAGGTGCTGCTTCACAGATGGAGGGTCAGGCTTGTGAACCGCTGGGGCTAAGCGCCCATCCAAACTCCATATCCGTGGCTGATGGAATTGTTCTCTCACACCTCAAAATGTGCTCTATTTTGGCCACATCTCAAGGAAGCAGCAGTGACAAAAGCGAGCCTTTTGGCCCTCTCCAAATCTCCCACCCACCTGGCTACTGACAAATGGCGCGCCCACTTAGCACCAGGCCCCTTCTGTCTGCAGAAATGCTGGTTTGCAGGCCCTGGGTGAAGAGCAGATCAGGATGGTGAGATTGGGATGTCTGATTAGATGGAGGGGACCGTGAATGCACCCTGCTGAAGACCAGCTGCCCTGAGCTCCTGTCCTCCACCTTGCAGGCCCCCAAGGACAGCAGGCTTTCTACAAACACTAGCTTAAGTGACCCCAGTTTTGTGGGCCCAGGAGTGGGTGTCATGGCACAATGTCTTGGACGGATTTCAAAAGGAAAGTACTTTCTGCTTTCCTCAGGGTGAGCTTTCAGCGTGGTGTCTTGGCAGCTTCCGCCTGCTGCTGGCCTTCCATAAGTTAGTATTATAACGACATTGCCACTGACCCATACCCTTGGTCTTGGCTCTGCGCATGCATATAAATCTAGCAAATGTCTGCACAGGATTGACCGTCATCCTTTCTTATTGTTTGCAGAGGAGGGCATCTCTAAGTGGCTTTATTTTGCATAATCCTTAATGTTTTCTCGGAGAGGCAAGAGAGTCCTGCTTGCTTGTGTTAGGCTGGGGACCTTGGACCACACCAGTCTAGCTCTTCCTTCTGAGCAGCCAGGGTCACTGTAATGTGGAGCTCGCCTTTCAGTGTAATTGTGCTGTTGCTTATATCTATCTCTAATAAATATATGGCCTTAGAAAGTGTATTAGTCTTGCAATTATTTTAATAGATTTACTTCAGAATGTTTTCAGATGCCTCTAGCCTGCTTAGCATACAGAGTGACATGGACTTTAAGATGATTGAAATTTAATAGTTATTTGTTTCAAAAAGTTGCTGTCCTTTGGCTCACAGTTGCCTGAAAAACCAATACCAGGTGAAGCTGCCCTGTGCCTTGTGCCTCCCCGCGCCCCTGTTGTTTAAGGTCAAGTTTTGTTGCAGGCTTGTGCCGATTTCCCAAATGGAGTCCATGTTCCGTTGTTTCCTCCCACCACTGGCCAGGATTACAGACCTGCTTATCATCAACAGTGCTTGCAGTTATTAACCGACTATTTTTAGTCCCATAGCCCCGTTTTTCCACCCCAAAAGCTGCCTTGGAATGCCTCATGACTTAAAATGTGTACCCAGATCTATTCAGGGGGTTAGGAACTGACAGAGACCCTGAAACACGGTCTCTGAAATTGAGATGGCAAGTTTGCGTTGTGAGCTGCCAAATGCTGGGGAGGGCCGAGGGAGACGCAAGCTCCTCTCCTGTCAGAGGCCGTGCTGTTCTGACTTCACCCGGTGTACTGCTGCCCTCTCTGAAGCCTGGAGAAGGGCCCCACCGCGGTGTGATGAGGGCTGCCAGGTTCTTCCTCAGAGCAGAGCCGGCTCTTCCCAGGGTCGCTGGGTGAGGCTCTCTCCTTTCTCTTCGCATCTGCATTATTCAGTAGAAAAATACAAAGCAGCCTAATGGTGAGAACGAGTTGTCTTTTATCAAAGCTGGCTTTAAAATTCGGGTTGTGACTCTCCTTAGGCACACTCTACGTCATCGATCACTTTCCTCTTTGGCCCTATAATCTTCTTGATCAGAAAATTTGGGACACTACCGAGGTACATGACGTTACAGTACAAGTTCTCATATGTCCTGAGTCTTAATCGACCTTAG
>NW_004524628.1:8778142-8783227 GCF_000260255.1 Octodon degus
TATTTGTTGAAACTGTCCTTCCGATTTGATTTGAAACTGTCTCATTGCTATCTCTTTGTCAATAAAACTTTGAAAAAAAAATAAAAAAAAAAAAAATAAAATAAAATTCGGGTTGTGTAAACCACAGCAACACACTGGGATTCAGTCAGAACCTGAGTCCGACCCCGTTGCTTCCTCCCTGTCCTCCCTGGTCCTGGACCACAGGGCCCAGGCCTGGGCCTAAGCCCAGCCTTACCCTTCCTGGGTGGACCACCTTTGCCAAGAGCATCCACCAGGGGAGGCTGAGCACACCAGTGCAGTGCAACCACGCTGAGAAAGCCAGCAGGGCAGGGCAGAGAGGACGGCAGGGAGCGAGCAGAAGGTCCCGGCATCGCTAGCAGAGGTCAGGGAGCCTGGGTGTCCTTGGCTCACTACACTGTGATTAAACAGTAGTCAACATTGCAAGGCCGAATCAACATGTAAACAGCACCCAGAACTAACATATCCCAGAACCCAACTTCTTGAAGGATGAAAACGCACTTACTGTTTGAAACTTCAACCCTCGAGAAACCGAGAGGCCTGCTCTGTTTCCTGATTGCTCTTCTGTCCCTTACGGGAAGCCCCTCCCACTATCTTCTGGCTCACCTTGGCTTTCGACACACTGGTGCGTGCGAGCGCGCACACACAGCCGCGCACACAGCCGCAGTCCCATAATGATAAATTCGACGTCTGTCGAAAGACCGTCACCTAATTGCACAGTGAAGCAGAAGAAAGCCTTCCGAGTGGTGTACAATTTTCAAAGTGTTCCAAGCCTTAGGCAAAAGCCTTTCAACTGTGTCTAAAACTGAATGATAAAATATGTTGTACAAATTATCTGTGAACAGGGAACATGTGGTAGTGGCAGGGGGACTGAAATGTAACACTTGTAGAGAAATGGGAACTGCCACTCATCCAGACCTTCCTTTCTTTTCATCCTTTCTTTCTCTTTCTTCTAGGTTTTGTTTTTGGTTGCAAGTTTTATCATTTTTTTCCCCTAACCACTGTTGATGTTCAAGTTTATAATAAGACACTTAACAGTTCACACTGGGCCAAGTGCAGCTTTATTTTAAAAGCAACAACAAAAGAAACAGATGAAACTAAAGGTTTGGTGTTCTCACCCCTGCCCGCACTCCCTGCTAAAAATCTCCCACTTCTGTTTGGAGCCCAGGTGGTTTGTATGTGAAATTTTGAAAAGAACCGACAGCCGCCTAGAATGGGACATTTCTCCATCCATCATTTTTTGAAGGCAATGGTGCCACTCCTTCCTCCAACAGGAGGCAGAAGGCTTCCTTGGAGAGCTCCCCGCTGTCTCCGTATGCGCCATGTTGGTCTGGACCAGTTGGGATTTTTCTCCCAGATCCTTCATTCCTCCCCTCTCTAATCACTCAAGCCTGCTTGCGATTCTTACCTAGAGAACCATTATCAACTCTTTCCCTTTTTCACCTCATCTTTTCATTTCTCTGTGAGCTCACAGCCTACACACACACACACACACACACACACACACACACGCACACACACACAGCCCAGGCAGTTCTCAGAGGAAACCCAAAGCTCTATCGAATTTCACTTTTAGAGAGAAAGAAAGAGGGCAGTGAGCATCGGTGCTTTAACTTCCTGCAGGACGGTCCGCTTCTCAGCCCTTCGCCCGTCCCTCAGCTGCACCTTGTCCTGGTTGCTTTATGACCTTACGTGTAGGACAGCTAAAGCTTTCCTGGTTCACAGATCTGCTTCCTTCCCATTGGGGCGAATCCTGAGAGAACATCTTGGCAAGGCACCAAAAGTGAAGGAGGAGGACAGTTCGATTTGCACCTTAAATTCAATCAACAAGGGAAAAAGGTGAGGCTCTTGGCGAATAATCATAGACACTTGTCCTCCTCTCTTTCTTCCCTCTTTCCCTCTCTTCCTGCCCTCCTTGTCTTTTACTTTTACAAACCTTCCGGTGCTCCCTGGGTGTCAGTCACAGCGGGGAGCTGAGGTTTTGATGAGGACGGAGGTCTGCTCTGCCTCCGAAGTTCACGGTGTGGTGAGAAGACTGGGGCAAGTTCGGAGAAGGAATCTCAGCAGCAGCCGTCTCTCTCCCAGCACGCCAGAGTGTGTGGCTTGCACTCGAAGACACAGCTCTCGCACGTTGGTGCTCCTGCGGCGCTGCCGCGCGGTGCCAATCTTGCCTTCCAACTTCCCTGCATTTCAGCATGCCGCCTGGAGGGCATATGGCTCTCCCTCCTTCCCTCTGCCTTGCGCGTTCATCCCTACCTTTAACGCTTCCTAGTCTATTTTTCAATCTTCCCCTGCAGTGTCCCCTAGTCCCCTTTCTTACCCAGCTGAGCTCTCCTACTTCTGATAAGTTCATGTCATTTAGCCACTCTTAAGAAATTTCTGCAAATGTCGGTTGTTTTCTCCTTCAGAGCATTTACCCATTTGGAGTGCATCATCGTCCTGGACATTTCTCCCCCACTCCTCTCAGATCCTTCTCCTGTATCCCCCACCTAGACTGAGAGCAAGACTCAGAGCTGCAGTTTTTAATCAGCTTGACAGCATATGATGATGGCTGCAAGCGTGGCTTGGATATTTATGGTCTCCCGGACAATATACCAAGCCATTCCCACCCATTACATCATTGAAAACTCAAAGCAACCTTAGGAAGCACAGTGCCCTTATCTTCCACCTATTTCCAGGGAAGAAGCTACACAAAGGAATTTTAAAATGAACTTGTCCAACTGGCAGTGTTTGAATTTTAGTCCACAGAGCCTGGCTCCAGAGTCTGAAATTGGTTACATTGTGTACCAAGCAGTTTTCCCACAGACCTCTGGGCAAGTTAGTTTACTGAAAGGCAACTTGCAAATGTGGGGACCCGAGAGGACAGGTGCAGGAGTGCCCAGGGTCAGCAAAGGAGAAGGGCATGAACTTCCATCATCTTGTGACACGCATGGGTTTGGCAGTTTGGATGTACTGAGCCTTCACCGCCGTGGGCTTGCTTTGTCTTGTGGGTGTGTGGGAGAGTCCTGGAGAAGCAGAGCGGACCAGCAAGTCCGTGGGCCTGGCTAGGTTTCCCTGCACTAAAGCAGAAAGAGACCTACCCTGGAGTAGTCAGCCAGGGTTTGCTGCAATGAATTTTCCAATCCATTTGATAAATTTCATATGCTCATACATTCTGTGAACTCATTGCTTAAATGTTTCCACTGATTTTCCTCCTGCTTTCTGTACTCTGCCGTTCCCCACTGTGGCCATGGGACTGAGGGGAATCGTGTAGTCCTGGAGATTGTGCCCAAATCAGAACCAGAGCACAGCACCATGTGGCAATGATCTCATGCAGGCCCATCTGCGAGTGGAAAACAGCAGCACTCCCGGTTTCCACCACCAGGCACATTATTTTCCGGGAATCAGAACGCTAGGCCACGGGTCACTGTGCCAGGGTGTTGGGCATATTCTCCTGCCTCTGCAGCCCACTGTGCATGGGAACAACCGCAATTCAAAACTGTGCCCTTTGTGACCAGAAAAATGCAGGGACGCGAGGGGCGCTGGAACTGGTCCACCCAGGGCCTTCCACCAGCCAACAGCATAGACAGCTGTCAGGTGCACATCTGAAGAACCCTTGGTTAGTGAGCAGAGGGTGACCTGGTCTCAGGGTGGCTTGCAGGAGAGGTGGCACTGTCCTCCCCTCTCTACTGGCCGTGACTGTGCCTGTCCTGCATCCATCCTCTGCTCCAGGCACAAGTCATCTTTTCTTTGACCACCCACGTGAAACTTGTTTCCCTCTGCTTAAAGATCCCTAACCCCGAGCCTTGTGTTAGTGGTAATTACCTCCCTATTTCTCTGTTGCTGTGTCTGTCTGTCTCTCTCTGTCTCTGTCTCTGCCTCTGTCTCTGTCTCTCCTCTCCTCCTCCTCCTTCCCCCCCCCCTAGACACAGTATCCGTCAGAAATTTGCAATCCAATTGCTTGTCCAATTGCTTCCTGTTCATTGGCTCTTACTGAAATGTTGCTGCTGACTCCTCCCTCCTGACACTAAGGCCCAAAGGGCTCCTCCCTCCCTCTGACCACTTGCTTCAGGTCCTTTGTTGGCTGCAGTGCTTCTTCGCAGGACTGAACACTTGGGGTCACAAATGTTCCTTTACGATGTTTTCGTGTAACACTCTGTCGGCCACAGCACCTACTGCCCCCGTGTCAGCACTGAAGTCTCCCGTGGCCTCTATGCCCAGGCCCCGTCTCTCTTCCGATAGGAAGCCTGACACGGGCTGCTCTCTCTGTATTCTCATTAGACAGACAAAGCCACTTCCAACATGGATTGCCCACACATAATCCTTCTCCTCTAGTGTGAACATGGCCTGTCTCCTCAATCCCTTTTTGGTTGCATAGCTCTGTCTCACCAGGAATTGTCTGAAATCAGAGCAGATATGCTAATTCCTGTCCTGTTCTCATAGCCCAGAGCCCTTTCTCTGCTGAGCCAGAGGATTCTAGCTCCTGAGCTCTCCTGGGCACAGCACTCAAACCCTCAGCCACTGCCTTCATCCCAGGGAGTATTTCTCTCCCAGAGAGTGCGGAAAGGCTTGCTCCTGCGCACGCAGCGAAGCATCCCAGCCGAGCTCGGAGACGCACTCTTCCTCTCTCTGGGCTTCCCGCACTGCGCCTGCTTCCTTCTTATCCTATTTCTTGCAATTACGGCTGTCTTTGTAATACTGGACTCACTCAAGTTGTCCATCTCTCCTCTATGTTCTTCCCTATTTTTCTGGAAGAATGCTTTCGTCACTTTCCATTATACATATTTATCCTCTTGCTCTTCCAAACTTAAACCTTGCCCTCCCTAAAGGCGTGGGGGCTGTTGTCTGCTGTTGCTGTGGTGTCCGCCTCCCATGCTGCCTGCACCCTGCACTGTGAGCTGTGCATGTGTTGTGAATGTGTGCACCAGGGCTGGGAGGGGCTCAGGGGTGGAGTGTGTGCTTAGCTGGCTCCCATGCCCAGCACCACACAAAGTAGGGAGGGAGGGAAGGAGGGAGGGAAGGAGGGAAGGAGAGAAGGAGAGAGGGAGGGAGGGAAGGAGGGAGGGAAGGAGGGAAGGAGAGAAGGAG
>NW_004524628.1:8783498-8794237 GCF_000260255.1 Octodon degus
GAGGGAGGGAGGGAGGGAGGGAAGGAAGGAGGGAAGGAGAGAAGGAGGGAGGGAAGGAAGGGTGGAAGATAATCTTACATTTCTGATGAGTTTGTGCATCCTCCACACTTTGCTGCCCAGGAGGCCAAGCTGCATAGAGCCTCCTGCATGGAAGAGGAGTCACAGCCCAGAGGGGACAAGGCTGTCCTGGTGGTCACGCCCTCCTTCATCATGGATTCTTATTTTCTTCTCTCTCAAACCAAAGAAAATTTGATGATTTAAAAGGATGCTCCCAGCTCTGAGATATAACCTAAGATGCTTTCTTCTAAAATGCTTTAGAAGGTGAGTCTGAGCCGTAGGCTTCTGGTTGAGGACTTGGGTGAGACGTGAGGTTTCAGTGAAGCTAGACCACCAGATTCAGAATTGTGTTGCTGCTCTTACCAGCTGTGTGCTAAGCTCTGATAACTGGCACTCTTTTTTTTTTTTTCCATACTAGAGATTTAACATGGGCTTTCACACTGAACTACATCCTCAGCCTTTTTTAAAAATATTTTTATTTTGAGCCAGGGTCTTGCTAAGTTTCTAAATTACTCAATCTGGACTCAAACTTTAAATCTTTCTATTTAAGCCTCCGCATGTGTTGATTACAAACATGCGCCACCATTCCTGGCCATATAATTCCTTTTTATTTTTCAGTAATGGGTTGTCCAACATTTTAATTCATTACATGACCAGTCAGAAAACTACATTTCCAAGTCCCCTTTGGCTAGATGTGACAAAGTGACCAGGTTCTGTGTGATCAAGCCTGTGTGGACGAAAGCACCACGGGCCGTGTCTTCCCGCGCACCTCTTCCTCTTCTCATTTCTCTATTTCCTTAGGGTGGAAGATAAATATGATGTACTGAGCCATTTGGGGGCGAGAGGAGCAGTAACTCATGTTCCCTAGGGATTTACCAACCAGGCTAACTGTGGCTCGCTTCAGATTTGGGGTGGGAGAGTATAGAATACCTCTTTGTGTCCTGGGCAGTTGGAGCACTGAGTCACAGGCCAAAGGCTGGCATTCAGTGCAGAATCTGGTGTGCACCTGTGTCCAGGAGCTCCATGTCCTTCCTGGAAGCCTGAAGGAACTGGCAACAGACGTGCAGTGGGAATGACAATGGCAGAGCTCCTTCAAATGAGCCAGAGGTCAGACTTCCTTCCTTTGGTTTTGCTACATGCAGGCTGCAGCCTATTGGTTCGTGCCCCTCATGCCTTGGGTACGTCCTTTCTCCCTAGAATGGGACTGATTCGTCAATCATCAGGATACACGCAGAGCTGTGCTCCAGCCACTGGGCATCTCTGAATCCATTCCAGTTAATGTCACAATTCAGGACCACATCTCAGGGACTGGCAGTATAGTAAATTGGAAGGAACTTGGGCCCCTGGTTTCCTCATGTGGTGGGAGCTATACTTCTGTCATGCGAGACTTTTCTCCAGGAGGGATGCAAACCTTTTATAGGGATAAAACTGTTGGTATACTCAACCAATATCTAGCCTGATTTGGGTTCACTAAATTTTCCAGATATTCTATGACCCCCATGTAGTAGGTTAACAAAGGCCACAGATTCTTTGGCAGACTTCATATTGAGAAATGTGCTTGCCTCCTGTTGTCTCAAAGCCAAGCTGACTCTGTTGTCTTAGTTATTCTTCTCTCATTGCTGGGACAAAATACCCAAACATCCACAATTAAAGAAGCAAAACTTTATTTAGCTCACAGTTAGTGGACATTTCAGCCCATACTCAGCTGGCTCTAAGGCAGAGCAGCACATGGCAGAGGGCAGCTGCTCCTGGTGGTGGAAAACAGCAAAGAGCAAAGGGAGGGCAGAGCTGCAGCTGCAGAGGCTGCCAGCAAGCCTCTCTTTCTTCCCCACATTGTAATGCAGGTGATCTGCCCCAGAGCAGGTGTAGCACTCACACCCGTAATCCCAACACTAGATCAAGAATTAATCAGAAATTCTCGAAGCCACCCTTTGATTGCATGAGGCGTGGGGGACACCTAGATATAAACCATATCATTGTGATATGTGGATAAACCTGCAGCCTCCCATGCAAGGTTGTGCCAGCTCTCAGTCCCAGGCTCTGAGAAGACCAAGAGTTCTTCAGTCCTGAAATCCTGGGTTCTGGGATCAAACCAGCACTTACTCAGGGAGCCCAGACCTTTTAAAATTATTATTGAGGTCACAGTAACACCAGGAAGAACATATCATCACCCTTGTTTCACAGACAAGAAAACGGAAGCCTAAGCAGTTGAAGTCAGTTGTCTCCAATTGCTATTAAGAAGGGATAGATTTTAGCCTGAACTCTGGAAGTATAACCCTAAAACTCGTGGGCATTACCACTGCAGTACACTGCTTAAAAAGGTACTAATAATATTCCAAGAAGTTGCAAAAAAACACAAGTGGCCTATTATTTAACAGCCCTTTTCCTAATGGGTCTCGAAGAATGACTGTGATAAGGTGGCATCACTGTGTCTTTTCCAGTTTATGGTTAGAGATCAACATCACACTTCACACATCTTTTTCTTGTGTCTAACTAGGTCTTCATCCCACCCAAGGAAGCACAGAGGATGCGGCCCTACAATCCTGCTAGCAGTTACGGAGGCTGATCATCTGTCTCCCTTTCTTTCCCCTCATGTGCATCTTATGGAATCTCAATATTTGAATCCTTTCTGTAGCATGCACCTCATGTTTCATGTGCATAGAGGTGCATGCATGACACTCATGTCCCTCAGTTACCACTGCCTTCCCTGCACAAGAATCTGACTGCAGCATCTCCACTTGGGCACCCCCTCAAGAGTATGCTGGAACATGCCCAATTAATGCCTGGACATGACCCCTTCCTGGGGACTCATGCACAGGGCTACACAAGCTAATATGCCCATCTGCGCCAACCACCTCACACCAAAGCCCCTGCCTCCCAGCAGGAACAGCAAGCCAGATGTCAAGTGCATGCTTCCCGAGAACTTTATGGGCTCCACGGAGAGGCCCTCACAGTATGCTCCAGGCCTCAGTTTAGTGCAGCTTGTCAGAATGAATTGTTTCATTTCTGTATCACAAATGCCAGGTCTGGAGGAAAGAGTCTAAGGAATATTCCACATAAGGCTTTAAGCTTTCATGTTCTTAATTAAAAGCCCATGGCCTTGGGGTTGGGATAAGGTCTTGATCAGGGGCTTGAGTTGTGTGCAAGTCTTACTTCATGAACAAATGGAAAGTAGCACAATTAATATGCTCAACAGCATCTTCAACTCCAGGGGAGATGAGCTAAGAGCTTCCTTTCATCAGCTTGATGGCAGCCCGGGATGGTGGAGCTTACTCATGCCATTGATACAGAAGACTTTCCAGGAAAATTCCCTCTACCTTCTGGACAGAGGCCAATGCTAGGTCAGATCGCTAGATGAAGTCCAGTCTGTGTAAGTGTTTGCCCACTTGCTGTCCCTGCTTGGTACCGCAATGCCTGTCTACTTGTCTCCTAACTGTGCATGGGATTCTCCTGAGTTCCTTGGCTTTCACAAATCCATCTCAGGAAAGGATGTTTTTGCCGACTAATTTTTAAAGGATATGGACTCCAACTCAGACAGAGCAGGGGAAGAGCCCTGCAGGTCACTCCAGAAGAGGACTCATCGCAAGATGGAAAGATGGGATGCAGCCATTCATGTTGCATGGTTGCACTGTGCATTAGCCAGGCTGTCATGTGCTGACTTTGCCCAGGCTTCCAGCACCCAGCCCCAGACACACAAGCGGCCACATCTTGGGAGAAATCCTTCCGCTACTGCAATCACAGTCCTGCACCCCTCCATGAGGAGAGAAGACACTTCTGAGAAATGTACCACAGGCAGGACGTCCACTATGTGGACTCAGTGCAGCACGCATGTGCAGACGTAGATGAGATTCCCCACTGCATGCCGGGACACCGTGGTGGAGCTTAGCACTGCAGGCCCGGGCTGAGCAGAATGCAAGACCCATGATGGGATGAGGGAAGAAAGGCAGTATAGGGTATGTGGGGGAACAGGTGTCCTTTGGGTTTAAATTATTTTTTTAAATGTCAGTCTACTCTAAAATGACAATATAAAGTAGTGAGTCTGTGAACCTGTTAGAGACACTTATTATTATTATCAGTATGAAGTAGGGCACGCACTGCATGCGCCATGCTTCTGCGTGGCTGCCACACAGCAGGTCTTCACACCAGCACCAGCGCAAGTGCCTGGTGCGAGCTTGGCCCTGACCTATGCTGGCACTGACATCTCTGGGCAGTGGGGAGTTTTCAGAGCCATTGTCTTACAGGAGCCCCATGGCATCCGCAACCCATACTTAGCAGGAAGGTCATCATGTGGGGTGTGAGCGCATAGTGATCATTGATTCAGACCCACCACAGCTCTGTTATCCACTGGGAGGCAGAACAGAGGACTCTGGGTACCACGGCGCTCACCTACGAGTTCTGCTCTCTAACTGTGTAGCGCTGGATGGCGGGTGCTTGGCTCTTTCCTTGGGGATCCACTAGGCAGCCTCAGAGCCTTTTTCCACCCTGCTCAGCTGTTCACAGTGAGTGATGCCCTCGTGTTCAGATCCACGCTTGTGCACAGTATTTCAGGAGGAGCACAACCATCAGCCATGGTGGGATATGGACTGGTGTGGCTGCTGTGGACGGAGCGCCTGTGTTGGGGCCGTGCTACACACCCAGTGCCCATTGTCGTTCCCTAACCCACGCCAGTCATGGCCTGAGAGCCTTGCTGCTGTATCCTTGTCTCAAACCCCAGGTGTATGTTCACGGCACTATCTTCTCCCCCTTGATCTGCACACAAGTCCAGTGTCCTGTGGATCATTACGCTGGAAACATGAAGTATGAGTCCGTAGAATCAGACACTAACTTCCTCATACCCTTCCTTTCCTTGAGAAATCCTCACCAATTCCAGTCCACTGTTACCTTTCTTCATGATCACGAATCATCAGATTTTTTTTTATTTTTCACTTAATGCTGCAGTGTAATTTCGTGTGTGTGTGTGTGTGTGTGTGTGTGTGTGTGTGTGCTTGTGTCCTTTGTACATAGACCTTCATGACTCAGTTCCCTTGTTTGCCCTTCCTGTCAGCTCTGGTGCATAGCATCTGTTTCTGGAGAGACTCATTCAAATACAGAGAGAAAAAGCACTTTCTCTGTTTCCATGCTAAAAATCTCGGATACTGTGAAAAACTCAATTCTTCAGGAAGCACATATTTTGATGGGAGGAGCCCTAACCTTCGACCCCTTCGAACAGGGTTTGGATATTAGATTGTCCGCCTACTCATTTCTTGGTCCTGTAGTGGAAATCCTGACTTTACTTCCTGGCACTGAATTTGCTCATGTGTAAAATGGAAACAGCAGATCTACTTAATTCTATCTCTTGAAAGTGGAGTTCAATAATTAAGTGAAGATACTTCAGAAAACAGTGTCTAAGGGATTCTTATATTTATAAGAAATAGTGTCAAGAAGAAATTCTGCTTTACTTTAACAAGGACTTGAGTACCTGTATTTCCATAACCAGAAGGGATTTTTGAACAAATAATTCTACCTCCATTCCATAGATCAGCAGAAATTCATAGTACAGTTGTCCAAACTATCCTGCTTATGTACCTAGATAAATCTGTTTCCCTCGCTCCCTCTCCTGTTCGTCTCCTCCAACAGATACTGTGAAATTCGCATTACTTTGTCAAGTGAAATTCTGTATCACTTGCAATTTTTTTGTTTTAATTCTAATTTGTACTCTCTTTAATAAAAAATTCTGCCTCCAACATTTGTACATCCTTGGGTCATCATTTGCAGATACAGTCTTGATGCACAACTGTTAATGACTGGCGGGCTTTGTTTCGGGCAGGTGCTCTTGGGGGACACATGGGGATCCCATACAAGTCCCTGACTTAAGACACCAGGACAGGAACACTGGTCACACACACACACACACACACACACTCATATGCATGCGCCCTTCCTTCCTCAGTGCTGCCGGGCACTCACAGCCCTGCTCCACACAGGTGGACTCTGGCTTGCAAGAGGCGAGCAGGGCACTGGGGAGGTACGAATCCCTCCTTGGTGTTGTAAACAAAAATGAAAGAGACTGGATTTGCCTTTGATTTTTCCCTTGAATTAGTTACTCTTTTAAAAGCCAATTACTTCTAGTGAATATTTGTGTTTCCTGTTCAGCAAATTATTCCTTTAAATAGTTAAGAAACAGCTCTTCAGGATTCTATTCCAGAGGATGCTTTGAACATCTAAAGGTACAATATTCCTTTACGAGTCCATATGCCCTTTGTATCTCGTTTACCTGGAGTCCTGGGGGCTTTGATCAGGTGGTGGTTCTCTCTCTCTCTCTCTCTCTCTCTCTCTCTCTCTCTCTCTCTCTCTCTCTCTCTCTCTCTCTCTCTCTCTCTCTCTCCCCCCCCAGCTGTGGCAGAGGTAGAACGCTAGGGTGCTACTTCCTGGCTTCTTTAAGCATGTTGAGCAAAGCCTTTAGCTATCATTATTGCCTAAGTAACAGCACCCTTGTGCTCTGCTGAGACCCAGGCGAGAGGCCTGAGGCTGCAGTAGAGCTGAACAGCTATAGGATTCACCCTGGCTTTTGGGGACACAGCAGGTTCCCTACATCCACTCCCTGCATCTGTGGAAGGTGATCTGCGAGTGCTTGCTAATGTAATGACCAGAACGTGGTCCAGCCAGGTACATGCTATGTCGGTTTCTCCTGGGTTACTCTGACGCCCAAGTGCTTGTGCAGCCTGTTTAGGATGCCGTCTCTTTCACGCTCCCAGAGCCCGCTGCAGACCTGGCTTGAATTTAAAGTGCTACTGCTTGCCTCCCCAGGTTTCATCTCTCTTGCACCACTGAGCACCGGCCCCACTTTCCAGAACCAACATGCTGTGACGACTCTCACTTTCAGACCTTCCCAAGGCCCCTCCCCAGGAAGGCTGCCGAGTATCCTGCCCTGAAACAGAAACCAAGGGAGCTCTGAGCGCTGCCTCCTCTGGGGACATTTGGGACACAGCACGGCCCACTCTCAGTCAGCTTCCGGTTCCCTCTGTGGCTGCAGGGATGCTTGTCACCCCCGCACATCTCCAGGCTCTGGGGAGGCACAGCTCACATCCTGGGGCTGCTGCCTCTGCCTGGGGCTGCGCTGAGCGCCGGGGAGCTGTACAGAGCCGCATGGCTCGGACTGGCCAAGGCGCTTGCTTCTTTTCAGGCTATCATGCGATTCCCTCTTGAGTTTACCAATGCCAAATAGTGTCCAATTTCAATGCAGCGATGTGTCCTGCATTCCTAATCAGCTACTTTGTATGGTTTTGGACCTAAAGGAGACTTGAGGCTGTCCCGTGGCAGGAGCATTTCATCTTGCTTCTGATGTTTTCATCCTCCCTAGAAAGTACAAACCTTTTGCATTAAGCATCCTCTTTGGTGGATGCTCTAATCCTTCCCAAAGCAAGCAAGGATAGTCGTGCTGCTAACTGTATTCCAGTCTTTTTAGAGCCAACCCCAGGCCCAGGGCTGGCAGTAAGCACAGCCAAGGAATGGCCATGTGGGCCGTGGAGGTCTGAAAACCTAGGGCTGACCACTCGCTGCTGCTAGGGACCCCCACTGCAAATCTGCAAAGTCTGGAGTGGATTTTTCATCTTTGCCCAAAGATCTGCTGAATATGCCCACAGAGCAGGCAGATGCAAGCGTTTGGGCATAGTGTGCCTGTGGCTCTGGTCATCAGGCTGGTCCCGGCAGGTGTTTACCCTGTGGGACCCAGCAGAGACATTGTTAGAGGGAGGGCCTGCGTGCGAGTCTCCGGGGCCCTGTGTCATCTCCAGGGGCAGGGCTAGATGCGTGGATCTGCTGTGTGCGCGGTAGGGCGCAGGCACAGAGGCACAGGGCTCCAAAGGAGGAAAGGCAGGGTGCAGCCCACCAGGGCTCTTGAGGACAGAGACCCAAGGGGAAGAGAGGATGTGAGGATCCTGGAGCAAACCTCTGCTCCCAGCCCCTTCCTGCTTGCAGTGGTGCTTCCCGGGGAGAGAGCGTGGAGTGTTTCTCTCCTTGCACAGTGAGTGTCTGGGATCATCAGGACCCAAAGTGGAAGAAAAGAAATAATCTGACAAATGCCGAGAGGCACCACATGATATAAAGCATGACATATTCCACATGTGTTTAGGCTTGGTTCAAAATGTGCATTGCTTCTCACAAGGAAAGCTTTAGGAAAACGTAGATACAAATACAAATGAGTTACAGACACTAATGTAGGTAGAGTCCACCTTGAGTTATCTGAGCTAATGAAAGGTGAGAGCAGGCAGGGAAGAGCACTGTTTTTATTAAAGACAGAGAACCACAGCAGCTAGAGAGGGTGCGTGTGCACACGTGTGTGTGTGTGTGTGTGTGTGTGTGCAAGCCGATCTGTACATTTCTTCAGTTAACATCAACACGCATTTGCCTTCTCTGAACGCATTGCAGGAGATGCGTAATTGGACCTGCAGCCTTGTTCCCTGCTGCTGGGTAACTGTGGAGCAGCCAGCTACCCTCACCTCGCTGGGCTTCACTGATGAAACAAAAGAGCTGGCCCTGGGAGGTCCCTGAGGACACTCCAGGGATGTACTGTAGTGATTTTATGTGGGTACATGTTCTGTGAAAGCAGATCTATATATGCCACAGCTGAGAGGACAGGTGGAAAAGCGAGGAAAGAGAAAGAATGAAAATAGCCCGGTAAAGCAAAGGAAAATGAGTGTTGGAGGCAGGAAGAGGGGACCCCTGGAAGGCAGCAGTGGACACGGATGCTGACTTCTGAGTGTTCATTCACACAGCCAGGGGATCTTTGTATTTTTTTAAAAAATGTATTTTAGTACAGGCTCTACAGGGTCTCACTACATAGATGGGATCGCAGTGTCGATCGGACTCCTCCTGTTTTCAGCTTTCCAAGCGCTGGGATTAAAGACATGCACCACCACGCCCAGTCTCAATCACTGTCTCAGCGCACCCTCAGGGCAGGGCCCTGCTTGGCACACTGGGGATCGAACCCCAGCCACTGTGCTCTGCCTAAGCAGCCACTTTAGTCTGCTGAGCTGTCTGGCCAGCCCTGGGGCATCTTTTTAAGAGACCATGTCCTGTACCTTTACCAAGAGCTTGGGACTTGGCATAAGCCAGGACAGGGCTCCTGTGCTTGGGAGATGATCCCTTATGTCCGAGATGTTGGGGTGGTGGCCGCTACCGGCCTCTGTCCCAGCTTTGGCTGTGCGATCTGAGCTGTAGTGTGAGGCCGGCGCCCTTTCCTTCAGCGCAAATCGGTCTCATCCCACCCCAGGCCTCAGGAGGCGCTTCTGGTGCTGCCCAAGCAACGGAGAAAGAAGAGTTCCAGGAGCGGCAGGAAGTGATTGGGGGACAGATGGAGTTGGCAAAACTCCCACATCAGTACAGAAAGCTTAACGGCCGCTCCGAGCAGGTCCACTGTTGGGATTAAGTCTGAACTTTCCTCGCTTCCAGCAGTGGCCAGGGCGGTCTGAAGCCTGCGTGTGCAGCAGCACAGAGGACCAGACTCTGGCTCACCACATCACAAAACACACGTTCTCCTGTTCCCTGAGAACGGTGCTGCTAACAGTTGGGCTTCATGCAGAGGCAAAGGTGCTGCAAAAGGAGCCAAGTGCGTGCCAAGAGGGGGAGCTGGGAGGCCTCAGCTTTGGCTTTTTCCCTGAGCCCAAGACGAGGGGCTCTCCAAACAGGACGTAGGCAGGAGAAGACCCCCATGTGCCTAAGTCTCACCATCACTCAGGAGCTCAGTGGTCAGAGTCATCCACCTGTTGCTCCCTCTAGCCAATTGGGTTGGAGTGACGTCACCAGGAAGCAGAACCTCACCCACAGGTGAGGGCTGTCGGGCCGGCCGCTGGGGTAACTGGGGCGCCCTGTTCCTTTGATCCCATTGCTGCTTAATGAGCTGCGGTGTATTTGACTATGAGTGAGGCATGGTTTCTTCAAGGAATGCTCTATTGTTACACATTCCAGTATTTTCAGTTTTTTTTATAAATAATTTTATTGAGAAACAAATAGCAGTGAGACAGTTTCAAAACATTAGTAGGACAGTTTCAATAATGAATACATTGCATATTGTTGTCTTCTTAGTGGTTATTCACAGTACAAGATGCAGACATGATACCCTGTCCACAAACACTATTAGTATAAATCTTTCTATATGTAAATATCATATAGTCTCCCTAGTGTAAGAACTCAAAAGAAGAAATAAAAATAGAAAGTATAACACAATTAAAAAGAAAGCGAGAACTTAAGGATTAGACAGTGAAGAGAGGGCAAGGAGAAAAGCTAGGAAACATGATGGGGCAAAGCCATACATTTATATGCACAAGATGGGTAAGGCGATGATCCTGAGAATTTTCAGCAGGTTTTTATTTTCAGCTTCTTTGTAAAACTGCACATTAGCTCAAGATACCAAAGCGAGACTTGGAGACTCTAACTTTCTGTCTTTGCTGAAGGCTGAGAAGTAGTTCTGTGGCTTGAATCAATGGAAGTGAAAGCCAGAGAAAGCAAAGACTGGCTGAGGGTGGAGCTGCCCTCAAGGGTTTCTGGGCTTGAAAGATCTCCCGCCTCCTGCTAGGGGCATCTGGATTGAAGAACCACCAGGAAGCTAAGGGTGTGTGTGTGTGTGTGTGTGTGTGTGTGTGTGTGTATGTGATACAGTGCTGCATTGAAATGCATTCTCAGCCATTCTTTATAGTTTTTTTTTT
>NW_004524628.1:8794337-8796013 GCF_000260255.1 Octodon degus
TTTTTTTTTTTTTTTTTTTTTTTTTTATCTTGAAATGGGCTCTCACTAAGTTGCTAAATTACCCAGGCTAAGCTCAAACTTGTAATCCTTTTGCCTCAGCCTCTCAGATCATTGGGATTATAGATGTGCGGCAGACATTTCACTTTCTAGGGTTTCAGACAGACTTTGTCAGCTGTAGTCTGAAACAGTGAATGGAAAATTCCAGAATGAGTGAGTGCATACATTTAATAGTGCTCATCACAGCATATGGTTATGATTGGCTTATTGTATCATTAAATGTAGAACAATGATGACTGCTTCTCACTTACTGTCCCTAATTTCTAATCCAGCTTCATCATTTACATGCAGTATGTAGGGAAAGTGTTTGGTGCTAAGCACAGATCCAGGCACCTGGGTGACACCTTTCCTGGGGTCCCCCATGGACAGTGGGGCGCTGTGCCAGCTAGGATGAGGATTGGTTTGGCTGGCATTATGGGTCACTCTGCCCTTCCTGTTGTTTTCTGTGTGTGTAGGGCCAAAGTGAACGGAGCACACATGTAGGCTTCCAGACATCACTGTCCGACCTGGGTTCTGAGGGTTATGTGGTATCAAGAGAAGCCAGGCTTTTGTGAATAGAAGTAAATTTGTCAAGTGAAGTAGAGCAACTCCCCAGAAGATCACAACTGGTGCCAAAAAGGTTTATGGTGACGAGAACCCTGCCGGAGGGAGACTACCCAGCGCACTGCGGACCAGGTTGGACTCCAGGGCTCAACACCGAGAGGCACTGGTGTCTTCCGAAGTCTCGCAGGAAGGCACGGGGGGGGGGGAAGGTTGTGGTGGAAGGGAGACCAGTGTAGGGAGCTGCGTGTAGCCGCGCCCTAGGATGGCGCCAGTTTCTGCCTTCCACCCCCTCAGGGGGTGTGCGCTCCTGGTAATCAACAACTCCATAAAAGGCCAAGGCTTGGGCTAATGCATTGCTTCCGTGTACCTGGACCAATGGACGGTACACACGTGGCGCCCCATGATTGGAAGCCCTGAGACTTATAAGCTAAGAGCAGGGGCCTCGAGGGGGAAGAAGGCTGATCTAACAGGGCAATAAAAGCTGCGCGGACACAACCAGTGGTCGCGTCTTCCTTGCTGGCAAGGCCGCGCGCGACAAGTGGTGCTGAAACCCGGGAACTGCAGTCCCGTTGCTGGTTGGAGCCCTGCGCGAACGGTACCGGTAAGCCCCGAGGTAAGTGGGGTCTGCCTAGAGCGGGGAGTAAAACTCACGCTCCCTAATTTGGGGGAGCGGGAGTCTCACCTAGAGTGAGGACAACCCAGGTAAAGTGGGGTCCGCCTAGAGCAGATAGTAAAACTCACGCTCCCTAATTCAGGGGGAGCGGGAGTCTCACCTAGAGTGAGGACAACCCAGGTAATGGGCGCTTCTCTGTAGATAAGAGAAAGCAAGAGTTCGCTGACAAGCGGACTAAAACCGAAAAGGAACTAAACCGAAAGTATTATCAGTCATCATGGGCGCTTCCACTTCACACCCAATTTTTCAGGCTCTGAAGGAGCTGTTGCATGCACGGAAAGTGAAGTTGAGTAATAGAACGTTAGAAAAGTTTCTGGAGGAGTGTGATGTGGTGGCTCCATGGTTCGCAGTTTCCGGAAGTCTTACCATCCCCCCTATTGTTGGGGAATGAATTGGGGAGAGA